>NC_135714.1:65441826-65741826 GCF_964656455.1 Halichoerus grypus
CAGTTCCATCCACATCGTTGCAAATGGCAAGATCTCATTCCTTTTGATGGCTGCATAATATTCCATTGTATATATATACCACCTCTTCTTTATCCATTCATCTGTCAATGGACATCATGGCTCTTTCCACAGTTTGGCTATTGTGGACATTATGGTATCGCTTATCTCTCGAATTCTGCCCTCGTGATCCAGTAGTTGTTTATCTCTCTTTTTCTCAGCTTCTTTATTTTCCATCATTTGGTCTTCTATATCACTGATTCTCTCTTCTGCCTCATTTATCCTAGCAGTTAGCGCCCCCATATTTGATTGCACCTCATTAATAGCCTTTTTGATTTCTACTTGGTTAGATTTTAGTTCTTTTACTTCTCCAGAAAGGGTTTCTCTAATAATTTCCATGCTTTTTTCAAGCCCAGCTAGTATCTTTAAAGTGATGATTCTGAACTCTAGATCTGACATCGTACTAATGTCCGTATTGAGTAGGTCCCTGGCAGTCGGTACTACCTCTGGTTCTTTTTGTTGAGGTGATTTTTTCCGTCTTGTCATTTTGTGCAGAGGAGAATAGATGAATGAGAGAACAAAATGCTAGCAGGGTAACAACATCCCCAGAAAATATACTCTAAACAAATCAGAAAAGACCTGAAGCAGTGGGAAAAGAAAGGGAAAGAGAGAAAAAAGAAAAAGAAAAAGAAAAAGATAAAGATAAAAACAAACAAAAACAGAACAAAACAAAACAAAAAAAAACAGAATGTGATCAAATATGATCAGGCTGGTATATAGATCAGTGCCACACACTAGATTTTGGGTGTATTTTGGTCTGTTAGAAGAAAGTGCCTCCCAAAATTTTAAAGAAAGAAAAACTTATATATGTACAAAAATAAGGGTTGATATGATGAAGGGATGGAATATGAATGTAAAGATGGAAATTATAAAAAATTTTATAAAAAGAATTGATAAGTTGTTTGAAAAAAGAAAGAAGAGGATTTAAAAAAAAAGAAAAAAAAAGGGAGAGAATGTGATCAGGCAGGGGAGTAGAAAAAAACCATACACTAGAGATTTAGGGTATATTTTGATCTGTTAGAAGAAACTATCTCAAAATTTTAAAGAGAGAACAACTTATATCTATATGCCAAAAATACAGGTAACTACTATGAAGAGATAGAATATGACTCTAAAAATGAAAAATAAAAATGTTTTTTAAAAAAGGGATTGATAAGATGTTGGTTGAAAAAGGGAAAAAGAAAAATTAAAAAAAAAGAAGAAAAAGGAAAAAAGACAGTTAAAAAAAAAATTAACTTTGAAAGACTAAAGAATCATGGTAAAAAAGCCATGGATTCTATGTGCAGTATTCCCCTAGCGCTGGAGTTCTGCCGTTCTCATTGATCGGTAAACTTGGTCTTGGCTGGCTGTTCTCGCTGATCTTCTGGGGGAGGGGCCTGTTGCCGTGGTTCCCAAATGTCTTTGCCACCGGAGTGACGTCCCTCAGCGGAGCCAACTTCTAAAAGTTCCGATTTTGTGCTCCGCGGCTCTATCACTTGCCAGAAGCAGCTGACGGGGGCCCCTCTCCCGCCATCTATCCTCCCGAATATTGCCTCGGATTCACTTCTCCGCACGTCCTACCTTCCAGAAAGTGGTCGCTTTTCTGTTCAGAGAGTTGTTGCTATTCTTTTCTTCGATCTCCTGTTGAGTTTGTAGGTATTCAGAATGGTTTGATCCCTATCCAGCTGAATTCCTGGGAGGAGACGAAATCCAGGTCTCCTACTCCTCCACCATCTTGCTCCGCCCCCCCATCATTAGGTTTTGATGTAGTGTTCCATGATTCATTGTTTGCGTATAACACCCAGTGCTCCATGCAGAACATGCCCTCTTTAATACCCATCACCAGGCTAACCCATCTCCCCACCCCCTCAGAGTGGGAGAGAGAACAGAAAGTCCTGAATAATGACTAAGTTACCTGTTGCCTCAAATGTCCTTATTCTGTGCTAGACAAAGCCACACTGAGTGGCAAGGACTGAGAACACCTAGTAGGACTTCATGTTATGCAAGCTCATTTTAACAATATATATATACACAAATATAATAGATGCATTTTAACAAGGCCAGTGTTACATAAGCCATTTTGTATTTCAGTTTTTGTAGCAAGCATATCAGCTACCAGCCCCTTACTTCCAGTAAGTGAGTATCTCCATCAATTTCCAGCATGTCAATATCGCTAAGCTCTTTAAACCTGTGTTTGTACTCCAGGCTGTGTACACCATTTACTGCAACCTTGAATTCTCTAGCGTCACAATAAATTATCATCTGGAAGGAAAGTACACACACACACACACACACACACACACACACACAAAAGAACCCTCAGTTTGTTTCTCAGAGTCCATAGTCCGTACCATGCTTTAAAGTAATGTTGAGCCCCTGATTACATCACTATTGGTCTTAAAAGCCAAATATCCCACTGGGATTAACTATACTATAGTTGGGGGTTTCTTCCCTTCCTCAAAGTAATGAATATGCATAGTAAGATATAATCTCTATGTTCATAATTAACTTCTTCTGACTTTCTTTTTTCCAGCTTTATTGAAATATAACTGATGTATAATGTATAAGTTTAAGGTGTCCAATGTGTTGATTTGATACACTTCTCTGTTGTGAAATGGTTACCATAGGAGGGTTAGCTAACAAAACCATTAACTTAAATGATTACCATTGCTTTTTAGTGGTGAGCACATTTAAGATCTATGCTATTAACAACTTTCAAGTATATAACACAGTATTATTAATTATAATTACCATGCTGCACATTAGATCTCCAGGACTTATCTTATAACTGGAAGTTTGTACTCTTTGACCGGTATCTCCCCATTTCACCCACCCTCCAGCCCTGGCAACCACCATTCTACTCTCCATTTCTATGTGTTTGGCTTTTTTAGATGCCACAAATAAGTAATACCATACAGTATTTATCTTTCTCTGTCTGTAAAAATGTATAATGCCCTCAAGGTCCATCCATGTTGTTGCAATGGTAGGGTTTCCTTCTTTCCCGTGGCTAAATAATATTCCATTCATTATATACGCCACATTTTCTTTATCCATTCATCCATCAATGGATTCTTCGGTTGTTTCCATATCTTGGATATGGTAAATAATGCGCTGCAATGAACATAGGGGTTCAGATATGTCTTCAACATCCTGATTTCACTTCCTTTAGATAAATATCCAAAAGTATGACTGCTGTATCACATAATAGTTCTATTTTTAATTTTTCCATAGTGGCTGTATTAATTTACATTCCCATCAACAATGCACAAAGGTTTCCTTTTCTCCACATCCCTGCCAACACTTATCTTTCATCTCTTTTGATTTATAGCCAATCTAACAGGTGTGAGGTGATAGATAACTCATTTTGATCTTGATTTGCATTTCCCTGATGATTAGTGATGTTTTCGTGTACCTGTTGGGCATCTATGTCTATGCATGCTCACTAGCCATCTGCCATAGCTCACGCTCACCACCATCAGGAGTGTGCACAGAAAGGCAGCCACAGGGTGAGGGGGTGTGGGAATGGGGCACATAGCATGCTGGGGAGTGCCTCTGGGCCAACTGGAGAGATTTGTGGGCGAGATATGCCCAGCAGCTTGTGGGAGGGCTTCTTGATGGAGTCCATGATGCAATTAGTAGGATCCACATCCCTTTAATGCCCTCTGAGAATCCTATCTGCCACTCTTCCAGCCTCTTCCCACCCCCCAGTCATTCAGCACATGACCTAGTATTCTGGATGAGGCGAGAGAGAAATGAGCCTCTTTGGCAACATCCTACACAGCTGGAGAAGCTAGGCACCCAGTGACACACTCTCACTTTCCCCCAGCAGAAGAAATCATGGCTGAGAAGATCTCTCTTGGCACTGAAATGTGCCGCCTTGGGGGAGGGGGACGCTAGTAAATTCAAACGCATCTGTTATCCCCTCCAATGCATTCAATCTCATTTTTTTTTTCCAACAATAATTCCCTCCTTTTATCTAATGTAAGTGGATTTGGGGTTACTCTGTCTGACAATATTAATTCCAGGGATGAACCAAAAGAGGGCTAACTCCAAAGTAATCTAAATCACAAGCCTCTAAGTTAGTGGTATTACTGATATCCCCCTGATTTGTCTCACATTATTTCAAATAAATGTTTATATACTGATGAAAGCTATACTTATGTACTTACTGAAGACATCCCATCTACATCAAATTTAAAAATCAGATACTACAGGTGATAATACAGATATCTGGATCCCCCTGGATGTTTCTCGATCTCTTCACTTTTTTCTGGTTTCTTCTGTGTGAGAGGGGTGATATCTGGGCTTTCTTGAGCATGGAATTTGAAGCCACTAGAAATTTAAACCCTGAACTAGGAGTCCCGATGTTTTCAATTATCAAACTACTGGCTGTTAGATCGGGTCCGCTGTGTGCATTGTCAGGAAGTGAAATTATAACTGCGACTGCGGTGGGGAAGTACGCGTGTGTCGCACACAGCCGCAGAGAGCATCCTCGCCTGGCTTCCTCTCTGCAGGGGGCGGCGTGGGTACTGGAAATGACTAACGGGCTGGGGATGGCGCTAGGTGCCACCTGACTTCATTATTAACTGTAGAACAAAAAGCAACATAAATTTTAAATCTTAAAATTCCCTTACTATTCTGGATAGCTAAAAAGGCTGTCAGCTGACATTATAGCTAACAAATACTGTTTTTAATAATGTGGGTATTTTCAAGTGCAAACAATGAATCATGGAACACTACATCAAAAACTAATGATGTACAGGTACCTCTGAAATAAATAATACATTATATGTAAAAAAAAAAAAAAAGAAGAAGATAGCAGGAGGGGAAGAATGAAGGGGGGGAATCGAAGGGGGAGACAAACCATGAGAGACTATGGACTCTGAGAAACAAACTGAGGGTTCTAGAGGGGAGGGGGGGTGGGGGGATGGGTTAGCCCAGTGATGGGTATTAAGGAGGGCACATACTACATGGAGCACTGAGTGTTATACACAAAAAATGAATCATGGAACACTACATCAGAAACTAATGATGTAATGTATAGTGATTAACATAACATAAAAAAATGTGAAAAAAAATAATGTGGGTATTTTCAAATGCAGAGAAGCATATAGAACAAAACAAAACTATCTCTTGGATAAACCTTGACACTTTGAAATGAGAACATTATTACACAAACATAGATACACATTGGAGTTGCTTGTTTCTCAGGTTTTCTGCTATTGCAAATAATTCTGCAGCATGTATGTGAACATATATATGTACGCTATATATACATGCATATGTATACACATGTACATATGTATCATAATACATACACACACACATCACAAATACACCCTTCCAAA
Source organism: Halichoerus grypus (assembly GCF_964656455.1). Lineage (NCBI taxonomy): Eukaryota > Metazoa > Chordata > Mammalia > Carnivora > Phocidae > Halichoerus > Halichoerus grypus. Next base: position 65,447,211 of record NC_135714.1, read on the forward strand.
TATAATATTTCCCCCCCTGTGGTAAAATCTGGTCTGCTAGTAATTCACAGGGCAAAGTGCAATCAACAAAGCCACCATGTGCTAAGTCTTTGGAATGAAGGCAGTACATTCTACAAATGCAGAGAATCACCATTAAGTCTAATCCTGAAAGATTTAATGGTTTCTTTTTCTTTGAGAGGAGTTGTCACCAAGTCTTGTTCTTGGGAGAGAAGTACAATGAGCCCTTTCCCCTATGTCCTAACTTTTTCATGCTTTTGTCTATATTCTTAGATTTAGTAATCAGTTTGTCAAGCTTTTCTATTTTTCAGAAGAAAATATTTAACAGTAGAAGTAGAAACAACACTCATTCCATTTCCATACTGAAACACACCTTGTAGCATGTTTGTGTATTTAAATGGGGGGGAAAAAACAGGTCTCTTTTAGAATTTTTCATCAGGGCATCTAGTCCTTCCAAAAAAGTAGCACTCCATCAATACCCAGCAGCATGTCTACCTATAAATCATATTTGTGCATGCATGCTTATCTCAATCAATAGATATACAGAATACACAGTCTATTTTTTTCCATGAGCTTGGTTATTGACTCTTTCTTAAAGCAAAAGTCACTTTGTAATCACCAAAACTGCACCTCTAAGTGTCAGAAAACACACCCTTTTAATAAGCACTCATCCAGCTTTTGCGTTATGTAAGTAGAAGACCCCAGACCTTCTACTACAGTTACACAGCCTTGAAACTGAACCTCCAAAGTTGTTAACTAGGTTCCATCCACTAGTAGTATATCTCACAGCACTTTCATTTTGACATTCCACAGTGCATTACTTGTGAATTATGGAAATAGGGAAAAGGGAAATCATTTCCACAAGGTTTTCTCACCAAAAAAAAATATATATATATACATATATATATATATTAAGTACACCTCCAATTAGTTTGCTCCTCTTACACAGTGCCTGGTTGCCAGGAGTTACCACTTTCTCTGATGCATTCATCCCTGGAGGAAGAATGTAAGACACAAATGAAGACATAAAAGAATAATAAATGCAAATAGATTCTGGGATAAAATCATTTTTAAACCATAGCAAGGGCACTAAACTTGTATTTCATTTCTTTTACATTTTCCTTCTGAGGGCAAAATTTTGCTATTGCAACTTTCACTGTTCTACCAGAAACATTTTTTTACTGAATCTTTACAAAAATATATTCAGCCACTGTAATTCTTCTCTACCAAGGAAGAGACTGCTGGCTAAACACAAGAACTTTCCACATGAAATTAATTGACCTAGCAAAAGAGAAGTTGAAATAACAATATTTTTCTTACTAACATTGGATTTTCCTTACGAGTTTGTGTGTTTATGTGAGTGTGTGTGTTTATCAATAACAAGAGGAGAAGAAACATTGGATAGGAAGGTACATAGAGGGACTTGGAACTCAGGACCTGCTTGACTTAAAGGAAACCTAAAAAGTTTCTAAATTTGCAAAATAAAATGCAAGCTGCCTATCCACATACCAAAATGCTTCTTGCCCTAGCTCCATAAGCAATAACTACTAAAATGGCATTGAACTAAGAGCTTATTTTCCCCAAAACATCATGTAAATTGGTATGTTTATATTTTTATTTGGTTCTTATGAAGATTCTCAAATGACAGCAGGGAATTTTTAAATTAGAAGAGCTTTTTGTTTGCTTTTAAAATCATTTGAAGTTTCACATCTCAAAAGTAAATACTGTTAATATTCACTGTATTGGCATTCAGTGACTAAAATTAGGTGAGAATTTTTCAAACTCTTGATACATATTGCCAAACTGCCCTTTAGAAAGGCTACCCCAATTTACTTTGTCACCATCAGTGTATCAAAATGTCCATTTCAATGAGCCACTGGGGATATTAAAGGATATGTTCATACTAAGATATTAAAATTTCTTTTATTTTGCCAAATCCTTTTATCTAATTCAGGTGTCACCAAACATTTTCTGTAAAGGACCAGACTGAATATTTTAGGCTTCTCGGGCCATACAGTCTATCGCAAGAAACCAACTCTGCTGCTATAGCTTAAAAGAAGCCATAGCCAATTTGTAAACAAATGGGCAGACTGTGTTCCAATAAAACTTTATTTACAAAAACAGGCAGCTGGCCAGATTTCATCTGTGGGCCATAGTTTGCCAACCTCTCTCAAAATTCTACGCAGTCATTTTTAAAACCAATCTCTTGGCAATTCTCAGAAAGAAATATACAGAGAATTGTGTGTGGGGTGTGTGTGTGTGTGTGTGTGTGTGTGTGTGTGTGTGTGTTCTTATCGCAATACCTATAAACAAGTTCATTCATCTAAAGAGAACAAAAAAATAAAAGGGCAACTTAAAATTGACAGTGTAGAGACTAACTTCCCAGAATCATATCCATCATCATCAACATAGCTAAAGCTCTTATAGTACTTTACAGCTCACAAAGCATTTTTCATTCATTATCTCATTTGATCTTCAAACACAATAAAGTAGCTTTCATTATCCCAATTTTACAGATGGGGATACTGAGGCTCAATTTACTAGCTATGATTTAAGGCCAGAAGCGACTTTTTACCTTGGCTGCTGGTTAAGTTATACCAACCAGAAAGTCAGCACTGATAATTCCTCTGACAGAGTGCACGCAGCCAAGTGAAATTACACCCATATCTTACCTCAGCTTTTCAGGTAAGTTGTTTGTTTTCTCTTTAAGACCTGAAGCTTTTGTCAGCAGGAACGGGTGGTAATTAGTAAGATAAGAGATTGATCTTGTATTCTCATCTGCTAATGTCTGTTTCGTGCCAGGATTGCCCCTGTGGCGCTAAGCCAGAAAGTAGGAAGCAACTATAAATATCTAGGCAAAAGACTGAAAAATAAATTCACAAGAAAGAAAATCTATGATGAGGGAAATTGTAAACTAAACTTGAAGATATAGTCACAAACCCTATGAGTTTATGCGGTGGTGAAGTCAGTCTTCTATTCAGATAGAATAGCAAAAGAGAACTACAATTTTCTCCCTCCAAAGAGAAGAAGACACAAGCAAGGATGCTAACACATATTGAAAGAGATGGATAATTTTGCCTTAACTAGAGAGTCAGTGTTATTCTGTGACCACAAAGAACATTCTGCTCATTTTGACCATTTTTCTCTCCTAATCCAAGTGTCTGGGTCCAATGCACTGTCCTCAGGTAGACACAAATCAGAGTAGGTATAGCTCTCGCCCCTCCAGGGCGTGTTCTCTGAAACTAATCATCCCTCTGCACCTTCGCTGGTAAAGGACTCTTCCGTTCACAGTAGTTAACAGCCAGGCTGGTCTATGGCTGCATATTTCCCACGTATTCCCTTTTGTTCTCCAGCAGTTGAGGCAGAGCCTTTAAAAATCCCTCAAAAAATTTTCCTCCCACATTTTCCACGGTTTCTAAACTCAGCTTACTATACAGCAGCTACATGGGTGTCCTGATGCTGTCTTTTCTTTGAATGCACTCAGCAAGTGAGGTTGTATTTTAACCAGCCAACGCTCTGACGCCACGTTTTCAGCTCTACTGCATGTAGATGGCTATGCTTTCAAAGTGCACACACTTTATGGACAGTTTCCTAAGACAGCACTGCATTTTGGAACAAGAGCAAGCCCAAACACAGTCGAGACCATTCACCAGAATGCAGCAGGGAACTGCTAAGATTTTCCTTGGAAACAGCCTTGAAAATGTTCATAGAATCCTGCTGCATAAGCAGCGTGAAGTCCAGTACTGAGCTAATACACAAAATGGGCAGAACGGAATTGGAAGGAGAAAAGTAAGTTGCAGGAAAGCTGGAAATCAATCTCTAGGTGGTAAAGCAACAGTGTCTGGAGTAATTTAGAGTTCCAGCTCCTTCCATTAAGTTACGTAACCTCAGCAAGTGAGTTTGGCTCTCTAGGCTGCATCTTCTCCATATAAATATGGGGAAGACAATGCATTCTACAATGTTTGTGTGAAGATGAAAGGAAAATGAGCTTTCTAAACTGGTAAGGTATTATACAGCTATGGGTCTTGCCCTACTAGGGCTCACTAGAGATGTCATAAATTCTTCTTGTGCAGATTTATCAATACCATTTAAGAGATACACTGCACATCAACTAGCACTTCAGTAGCATCAGCATGAACACTTGGCATGTAGCCAGTTCACTTGCTTGGAATTGTGACTTATAGATACAATCTGATAATTCCATAGATACAATCTATGTATCTATGTATCTATGATTGTATCTATGGTTCCAGGAGTGTAGCAGGATACTCAAGAAAGAGCTGAACTCTCAGGATTTGGTGAAAAATATTTAGAAGAAGCAATCATAGTGCCCAAGTTTGTGTATTCTTCACATAAGGTATTTGATTACCTCCATCTTATACTTACTTTACTGGCCCTAAAACAAATAAACAAACAAACAAAAACTGATTCTAAATGAAGGAAACTATTTATATGGGGAAAGAATCTGGATGTACTCTTTTCTGGCCATTATCATATAAAAATATATGATATAATTGTACTGGATTGAGCCATACCCAATTACTTTTTTTAATAGGTCAGACACACTCAAATATCGGCAATTTTGTAAGGTTCAATACGATAGATCAGAGATTGAACTCAATACGATGCAAATGACCTTGTCTTCCATGAGTTCACAATCTAATACTTGTTAAAATGTGTCCCACATAATTTACTTCTTATTACAGCTTTTGTTCCAATTCATTAAGTGCTTGCTTAAATAAGGCACCTTTTAAATGATTTATAAACTTGTACATTCAAGAGGTAGTGTTTTAAAGGAAGTAATAGGGTCTATATCATTTAAATAAATTCTTAAAGGGAATTACTCTTAAAGGGAGCTTTTTTTTTCCTTTTTTTTTAAATAATGGAACTCAATCTCCGTATTAATGGGTTCCCCAGAGAAATAGACCAACAGGAGGTGTATGTGTGTGCATGTGTGTGTGAGAAAGAGAGGGAGAGAGAGAGATTTATTTTAAGGATTTGGTTCATGCAATAATGAAGGCTGCTAAGTCCAAAATCTGCAGCGGGTGTTTGCAGGCTAGAGACTCGAGGAAGAGCCACATTGCAATTCAAGTCCAAAGGCCATCTGCTCCAGAATTCCCTGTTGCTAGGGCTAGGCCAGTCCATTTCTGTCCAGGCCTTCAGATGATTAGATGAGTCTCACCCACATTATGGAGGGCAATCTGCTTTACTCAGAGTCTACCAATTTAAATGTTAATCTTATTCAAAACCACCCTCACAGAGACATTCAGGATCATGTTTGACCACATATCTGGGCAGCTGGGCCCAACAAGTTGACAAATAAAATTAACCATCATGCCTGGATGGCACAATTAGTTAAGCATCCTACTCTTGGTTTTAGCTCAGGTTGTGATCTCAAGGTCATGAGATCGAGCCCTGCAAGTCTGCTTAAGACTCTCTCCCTCTCCCTCAGCCCCTCCCCCTCCCACACTCTCTCTCTCACTCTCTCTCTCTCAAATAAATAAATAAATCTTTTTAAAAAATTTAACCATTGTAACCTCAAGCAGAATATCCTATGTACTACACTGAGTACAATTACAGACAAGAGGGGAATTATATTTCCTATTTGTATTTGTTATAATCAAACTGTGGCTGTCTTCCCAGTGAGTCCTTGCAACAGAAGTTTCTTCCTTCACACCTTGAAGCAACCACAATCAGAGGCATATCCCTTTGTGGTACAATTTCTGAAGGAGATTCCATTCCATCTCCCTAAAAGTATGATGTGACAGGTTTGCTTTCAAAATTCAAATCTAGCTTTAAGAATTTCATGGTATTTTTGAGACAATTTTTTTTATAAAACCAAGCTTCTGAAACTGCTGATACACTGAAAAATTACACAGCCCCTTCCTGTCAAAAACAAATAGAGATTTTGCTCCATTGGACTATTTATTAAAGACGGAGAAAATTATCCAGGGTCAGGAGATACTACATTATTTTTAAACCTTTAGATAGCCTTTCCCCCACAAACCTCTAAATTCATTCACTTAAATTTTAACTGATCTTTTTTTTTTTTTTCTGGCTTATTTTTTTTTTTAATTTTATTATGTTATGTTAATCACCATACATTACATCATTAGTTTTTGATGTAGTGTTCCATGATTCATGGTTTGCGTATAACACCCAGTGCTCCATTCAGTACATGCCCGCTTTAATACCCATCACCAGGTTAACTTAACTGATCTTTATAAGGTTCCTTGACAGATAGGTAATAACAGTGGAAAAACTCCCTTTGAAGTTCACTGCCGATCACCCAGGAGCCAACAGGTGCTTCAGAGGCTCTGGGGTGCAGGCCCTGACAGCAGCTGCAAAGCCCTCTGGGAATAGGGAGTGGAGCAGTGATAAAAGGCAAAATTAACCTAGCAATTTCCCCCTTTGAGGACTTAAGTCAGTGTTTAATCTCATTGGGATGTAGTTTTTCCTGTTGGCTTTTTAAAATTAAATTTGTTAAATACAATTCACCTAATCTTACATGGAGTATTCTTATTAGGGTATTACCATGTAAAATATATTATCATTGTAAGACTATTACTAGGGCTAAAGCTCAGAAAAATAGAGCAATTACAATCACTTATACATCTATGGAGAGGCAGTATGGCATAATGGAGAGAGAAGTGTAATAAATTTGATTTCAAAAACCACTAGACAGGTTCAGAAATATTTCAGTATTCATGTTCACCTTCTCCCCAGCTAGGCATTTCTCAGGGCTTGTAACACCAGCCTTTCTCTTCTCTCCCTCAAGAAGGAGACAGGGTGCAAAGGGGCAGGGGGTGCTTTTCCCCTCTCTGAGCCGAGCTGCCCTGGCAGGTAACATGAGGCCCAGGGAGGACAGTGACCAAGTATTTTATTCCTCTAGTACTTTGTGATATTATATATATCATAGTAACATGTTATATTAGAAAACATATCTGATATAATGCAGCTTTATTCTCAAACTTCCCTTCTATTCTTCCAATAGATAATAAGCCTTTTTTCTTTCTTTTTTTTTTTGCAAGATCCATGTCTTATGCTTCCTCTGTATCCCTGATATTGATCCCCACAAAACTAAGCACATAGAAGGAGTTAAGTGAAGACAGAATGATCTACTGGGTTTTTGTTTCTTAATTCCTGGCATAGGTGGACTGAAGCGAAGAAAAGGAAGGGTAGCTGTTTAATTCAGTGTGTTACTGTGGTTTTACTAAAATGGAAAAATGAATGAAGCACACTGGCTGTTGTTTCCTGAAGATTTATTTCACTATGGATCTCGGGCATCATAATTTTCTACGGCTATGAAAATAAGACCCACCCATAGGTCAGGATGAAAAAGAATAAGGATAGGAATCAAGTTCACAGGGATACTAGAAGGGTAAAATGTCCTCCACATCTCCTTTCTCTTTTCATGTGCTTCCCTGGAGAGGTTTAACTAGTGCATGACCCATCTCTCCTATTATAGACCTCATGGTCTCTCTAGGTGCAGCCCTGAGCCATACCTGATTAAACAGGTCAGATACCTGATCCAAACTCAGCCAATCAGATGTGGAAGTGGGAAAGTGTCTGTGTGTGGTGTTTCAGCTATAATTGTTAACTCTGGAGCAGATAATCCTCGATGTAGCAGATATTCCACCTTGTGGACCAGAGACCAAAGACCACTGGTCCCCAAAGAGAATGAAGTTAATGAGCAGAAAAAATAGAAGGAGAGACAGGGTGAAAATTCCAGGTCCAGTCCCTTTCTGAGATCTGACTACCTGCCCACCCTTGGTTCTATGATTTACTCCTGCATTCTCACAAATAATCATTTTTTGTTCAGTCTGTTTGAATTAATTTCTGTTACTTGCAACCAAGAGTCCAAATTAATACAGTGGGGATCTATTTTGGAAGGGCAGAGGGGAAAAGGAGGAAACATAAACTGGTACATTTGGGGATAGATATATTCACTATAAAAATCACTTCTCTCCAGTGAAGGCTTTTGAGCCGACTCAGACATCTGGTATTTCAGTTACCCATACACTCAACCATCACTCTTATCTTCAGGTTTCTTAAAGTTGAAATTCAGTAAACCTGAGGTGAGAAAAAATTCTATACAGCATGTTCTTTTCCCCCTAGTGTAGCAGATACACAGCTGCCCTCTGAGATTGTGCTACTTTTCCACAGGCCATAAAAGGATCTTCATTATTGCTGGTGGGATCACACATACTCTTTCAGGGAGATATACATCATGAATATGTAAGAGGAAAATTAGCATAAGAAATGCTACCCTCCGTGCTTGTAACTTTTTTACTCTCTTTATTCTATTCCCATTTTCTTTATTCATCCTCTCCTCATATATGTCTAGAATTCTCACTAGTCTATCACCATTTACACCTTCAATGCAAGCTCATTTTGATTTGTCTACCCATCCTCATCGCTCACCTTGCTTGTTCCCATAGCATATACACACTTCTATAATCTGAAGAACACACATCTTATAAATGTCTTTCTACTTTTGTATCTCTCTCACCAGCCTGGGACCTACTTATTGGAAGAAGTTGTGCCATATTGTTATAAACTCAGTGTCTCGTACATTAGCTAGAAACAACTGTTTAATGAAGTACGTGGGTAAGTGAATGATGAAGTGAGTGATTTAATGACTTTGCACCATCCAGCATTTCTCATATTCCAGTCATATATTTTAAATGCATTCTCCCTTTCTTTTATTGTCAGAATAAGTGACCAGCATGCTCCCTGACTGAGCTCCTACAATTTTATCCCTTTTCACTTAACAGCTCATTCATGCCAAATTTTCTTAAGAGAGTTTGATAGTCTCTTGATGTGTCAACTTGGCCAGGCTAACAAACTGAGGGTTCTAGAGGGGAGGGGGGTGGGGGGATGGGTTAGCCTGGTGATGGGTATTAAGGAGGGCATGTTCTGCATGGAGCACTGGGTGTTGTGCGCAAACAATGAATCATGGAACACTACATCAAAAACTAATGATGTAATGTATAGTGATTAACATAATATAATAATAAAAAAAATTTTTTTAATAAAAAAATAAATTTAAAAAAAATCCAGTCATTCAATCAAACAGTAATCTAGCTATTACCATGGAGGTATTTTGTAGATGTCATTAAAGTCTATAATCAGTTGACTTTAAGGCAGTTCATCCTAGATCATCTGTGTGGGCCTGAATCAATCAGTTGAAAGGCCTTAAGAGCAGAACTAAAGGCTTCCCAGACGAAGAAATTCTACCCGTGGATGGCAGCTTCAGCCCCTGCCTGGGAGTTCTAGCTTCCTTTCCTGAGAGCTTGCCATAGTAATTTTGGACTTGCCTGGCCAGCCCCACAATTGTGCAACCAATTCCTTGAAATATATCTCTTAATATATGTGTCCTACTTGTTCTGCTTCTCTGGGTGAACCCTACTAATACAGAGATTATTAACAGACTATGCACAGAATAAAGCCATGTATGGGGTACCATTTTTCATTTCCCTAGTGCTTTCATTTCCTACCCTTTCTAATCAATGATTTTAGAAATAGTCACATATGCTGGCCACATGGCCTTAGAATAATTTAAAGACCTTTCAACACATCTTATTAGCATTGTATATTTTTGCATGGTCTTAAAGAAAAATAATCATAGTTTGTTGGATCAAACAAAAGCTTATCATTAATTCAAATATAACATACATCCTATTTACCTTTTCCTTTGGAATGTTCTGGGATTTTCCTTCATGTTCTCCCTACCCCATATGCTATATTACAACACACTGTGACATGCCCTTTGTTGACCTAGCTGACCAATGCAGGTAGTCCTACAGGGAAAATCTACTATAATATATTTTCAGTAATGGTGGTGGCCTCCAATTTCTAGTATCTCTTTTAGTCTTTGATATTCTTTTCTTCCCTCCTTCATCTTATTTGCCAAAGGTTCTCCCACACAGTCTTCAAAAAGTTTTGTATGGCACAACAGTGAATCTGTAAGCCTTAGAATGCTTATACTCTTCAAAACTTGATTGAGCTATTCACTCCCTGAGCTACCATGTCTGCCGTTAAACATTTTGTTTCTTCATTTTTGATGCCTTAGCTTTGTTTGCACTTTTCCCATTTTTAATCACTTTTCTTACCCATGAGAGAGCTCCACAATGAAACTTTCTAGCTTCACAGCTTTTCCTCAGTGTCACCTGACTTGTCCACTTTCATTTTATAAGCTGATTACCCCTTCTCTTCATCATTCTAATAGGGATTCTAATATATTCAAAATTTTACCTGTCAACTTTCCCCAGGTTTTTGGGAAAAAATAATTAGTTGTTGCTGTGGCTGCAGTTTCAAAAGGTATTCAACTTAGATTTCATAGCTATTGTTATTTGTTGTAGCGTGTAACTATTACTAATTCCATTAATCAGCTTCATCATTTTATGACCACATTATAAACTCCATTTGAACGTTGTGCTTCGATCCCATATTCTGGCCAGTTTATAAACAGTCAGCTTCATATATCAGACATTGGTTGCTTTGAGCCCTACCATTTTTTTCTCAAGATGTAGATTAAATTCTTCCCCCAAACTGTCATTCTTATAAGGCAAAAAGATATATGCCCTTAAATAATTTTTCTATTTTAGATATATTTTGAGGAAGAAATGCATGAAGATGGCTGTCTCTGAACCAGGAAGCAGCCTGCACTAGGCACCAAATCTGCCAGTGCCTTGATCTTAGATTTCCCAGCCTCCAGAACTGTGAGAAATAAATGTTTTTTATTAAGCCACCCAGTCTTTGATATTTTCATTATTGCAGCCTGGATGACTAAGGCAAGTGGGGGGTGCGGGTAAGCTAAACCAAAAGACATAGAGGAGAGTAGAAGTCCAAAATCCTGATGGGAGAGGTAAAAAGCATGACCAATCTGGAAAGGGGTGCAGGTGGTTGTTGAAATCAGATATGAGGCTGACTTTGGAAATAGAGTGAGGACAAGTGGTCAGAATCAAAGAGGAGGGTGCCAGTGGAAGTCCTGAACACTACCAAGTAGCCTTTGCAGATTTTGCTCATAGTTGGTTCCATTTTTAAAGGTTAGGTGAAAGTTGATACATGCCAACTACAACTACTGCTTACATGGCAGTAGGTCTTGAGGCCACCCTGGATTTGCTGGGTTGCACACACTAGCATGACTAAGGAAATGGTGAGATGAGTTGTGGGTTGAGGCCCATAGCAATCCCTGGAATCAGGTACTGGAAGACACTCTTGGTCTCTGTGGTGGTGAAGTCCATGCGCATATATTCTGCTTCTCTACCTTAGGCTCTGAGAGCTACATCAAGAATGGGTGGTAGGGGCTGGAGGTGGAGGTGGGAGCAGAATTTCTGAGGGGCAAATGTTACAGGAAACAGTGAAAGCCAGGGTGGGTCCACAGGCACAGGACAGTGAAAACGGAATGCCATTATTTCTGTTGATTTTAAATAGTTCTAAAGAATAGTCCTCCATATTTTGTCTGGGACAGGTTCTGTATTTGTACTGGGAATATAAGGTTTCTTTCTTTCAGTTTGTTTTTCTGATGCTCAGAGCCTATAAGAATTAGCACTGAATTACTTCTTGACATAGAAAAGGGTGTCTTACATATCTTAAGTAACTGATAACTTTTCTAGATACCTGCCAGATATTGAGGTTGTGGTAATAATGGAGGTGCAGTAAAAAAAAATAGGGGGAGAATCTGTAGGGTTTTCTGTATGGAGGAAATTTGTAAATAATTATACATAAATTGAGCAGTGTTGAGATACATGGAATGTAAGGTTCTATATAGAAGGAGCCACATTATATTTCATTGGACTATTAGTGTAAGGACAAAGATCAGAAGATGGATGGTTCTGAACAAGCAGGATTTTGAACTGTGTCTTCTAGATTCATGACATAAACTGATATGTGGAATTAAAGGGTCAAGTTTTATATTAATTACAAAGGCAGGAATTTCCCTAATGAACAGAGTACAGCTAACTGTTATGTGCTCTGTGTTCTGCCATCTCGGAAAGGGTAACAGTCTTCATTGTGGCCATGGGAGGGGGGCAGATCCATGATGAAACCCTTCAAAATAGCAGTCTATCAGTCCTTGTGGATTAAGAATAGATCTAGTCTCCCCTTGGAAGAAGGGATGAATAGATTTGGTGGGCAGCTAGCCTAGCAGTTGCCATCATAAATGGATACACTTTTCATATTGAAAGTTCAAATATATGATGATGTCTTCCAGGTAACGTTCAAATCATGTTGGTTCCAACTCAATCACTTTTAGCAGAAAATCAATCAGAGTCTGGACTATTAGAGTTATCTGGGAATCTAAGAAGTTTTTCCTGACCAAGTATGCAAAAATGCTATTATGGATCTACTCACAGACCAAATATTCTGCTTGGGAGAGCTGGTCAGGTTGGGTATGTGTATCTAGACCAATTCCCCCAGAGTGACTCTGACATGTGCCTGTGTTGAGAAGCACTACATAAAAAAATAATGAGGCACTGCACAAAGAAAATGGCAGCACCTATTCAGGAATTTCCAAGTATTTAGATAGGTGATTTCTAGTCGTCAATCTCTAAAACCCACGTGAGGATGGTTTTCAAGAAACAGCTCATGACTTGAGCGTAGGGCATATCAAAGACATCCAAGTCTAGTTCAAGCTCTAGTTCTACAACCAATGACAGCACTGAGGCCACATTAGGGGTGGTGTAAAACAAAGATCAGTGAGGGAAGTGCCACCGCTTTCTAGACCTCCAGCAGTGGGGACCTGGGAGCAGTATCCATAGCTTGGGGGAGATTGGGTTAGGTAGCAAACTCAGTCCACTTAACCAGGGCCAATTCACAAGAAAAAGAACTTGGAGATGGAAACCCACTCACACCCTTAGCTCGGTGGTTTTCAACTCTGGCTGCACACTAGAATCCTCCAGAGAGCTTCAAAATTTGTCAGTGCCCAGGCCATCTGCCAGAACAATTGATTCAGAATCTCAGGGAGGGGAAATGCGCTTAGGAATCTCTAGTTTTACTCATTGTCCTCAGGTGTTTCTAAGGCACAGGGAGTATGTATAACCTCTGCCTTAGCTTCTAACCTCAAGAGCAGGAGCATACAACCACTCTGCCTCCTTAATTTACCTCTTTGGGCTCTGTGCCCCTCAGCACAGCCATCTGCTCCCCCTGTGCCCACATCCATGTCTTCTCACCCAGGCCTGTTTCCCAGGTGCAGACAGAAAAAGGTAGCAGCAGTAACTGGGTGATGGGTGACAGAAAGCCCAACCTCCCAGGAGGATTGTGGTACCAGCTGAGGAACCAGGAGGGGGTGTCCACCTGTGGTGTTCGGGCCAAAAGAGGAGTGAAAGACTTGGAAGAGACCAGGGCTGGGTGAGAAAGTTGAACTAGCAGCAGTGTAGGAAAGAAGGACCAGGAAGTGTTGGCAAGCCAAGGAGGGCCCTAGAGGTGGATTTCTATCTCAGTGGAGTTACGGAGTCAGGAATTTAGAATCTGGAAGATGACAGTGAGCAATAAAGCAAACATGTCTGGATCAAACATGGAAGCAAATGGGATGGGGTTGGCCAGGGTTCCATGCAGTTTTCTTTAATGCCATCTGTCATGTGTCAGGTGTGTCAGTTTAATTCGAAGAATTGAACATGGGGTAGTTACATACTGAACTACTGACAACACTAGAAATGTACCCACAGGCACCTCTAGCCTCCCCATATTTACCTAAGTTTTTCTGAAACGGTCTGATTATGCCCCACTCCCCACCAAGTTGTCTTCCACAGCACATCTTCCATAGCGTTCTTCTAGTTAGTCTACTGCAAATGTTATTTCCTTTACTGGACTGTGAACCCCTGACAAACAATTTCACCTTGTTCATCCCAGTGCTTGGCACATTGTAGGTGCTCAATAAACATATATGAATGAGTACTGTAAAAACAAAACAAATGTCCAATGTGCTGGGAATGAAGAACAGAAACAGCTTGGAGAGTCACCGAAAGCTCTGACACAGAGGTAACAGGTGACCAGAGTCCTAACGAAGAGCTTTCCTGGCAGAGGAGGGGGGAAAAGTAAAAGGAACAGAAGCATATCTAAGGACACAGAAGTGTAAGAGAGCTCAACCAATTCAAGTGGTGTGGCATTACCAGTGTTATTGCTCCTCTTTCTCTCTTATTCTAAGACCCTAAGGCCAGCAAGGCTTTTGGTACTTGTCTCTACCTGATGTTGGCAAACTCTTGTCAATTTGCATTAAAAATACCCTTCCCCTGAGGTCACCCAAGAAATTCAAATATTCTCATTCTTTACCCCTAAAAACACATCTCATGACTGCATATTCTTACTGAAATGATTTCCTGACTCATATCTATAATATGCTGCTTATCTTTGGTTGTTCCCTATACTAGCTAAAATTCTTCTTTGTTCTTAAATGAAAATAATTTTCCTCCACTATCAAAAGTAGAGTGTTACTCTAAAACCTATTCTAAGCCCAAAATGGTATAAAGAGAAGAAGCAATTACCATTTTGTAAAAGTGAAAATCCTCTTCTAATTTCCTTTGCTTAGCAAAAAGAAAGACACTAATGTAGATCCTTCATAAAAGCAAAATGGCATAACATGAACCTTCAGCTAGCAGGGAAAAACTTGTCCAGGCCTGAAGATAACCACATCCTTCCATGCCAAGTCCTAAACATATCTGTGAATGGAGCTGTTATATATCACAATCTTCCACCTACTCAATCTGCTATTTGCCCAGTTTTTCTAGGAGTTAGTGTTTTAGCAAGCTAAACAGAAGAAAAGAAGGTTCAAGAGGTTTTGATCAAATTTCCCTTGATTCACTCACTCATGCATCAAATGTAAACAGAGCATCAACAGTGAAAAAAGAAGGCCCTGGTGGGTTTACAGTTCTTTAAAGTCTAAATTTTTGGCAAATGCTTCACGGTCAGTCTTTTAAATACCTTATTAACACAGCTCTGAACATGTCTACAAATTCACCCAATTTTACAGGGGCCACTGTTCTTTTCCAACGTATAAGTTGCAAACACTGTCTGTATCACTGTGGCCATAGGGGTTTTAAAAATTGCTCTAGGTTTTGGAAGACAAATCTTCATACTGAAAATACAAAAGAAATTCCTTTTTTACTTGGAAGTCCCCAAACTGCATCTACATGGTCACTTCCTTTATCATATGAACACACTCCTAACCATCCCTATTAGCAGCGGCACTAGTGGCAAGGGTTAAAAACAGTCTACCTGCTGTTTCACTGGAGTTTTGCACTTAAACTATTTTGTACCCACCTATTTGTATACTTTATAGTTTTCAAATTAACCTAATTATACAATCATCGAGTATGAGTTGTGTGTTCACTTATTCATTCATGCAAAAAGCATTTATCTGGAGATTGCTTTGTATCCTCATGTGGTTAATTTATACCTTGGATCCATTCATTCATTTATCCATCAATCAACAGGTATTTATTAAAAACTAGCTCTGTTCTAGAGTCCAGTCTGGATGTGTTAGGAAGAACAGAAACATCATTGTGGTTCCCTGCCTTTGAAGAGCCAACAGTACACAGGGTTTGTCACAGTTTGATTCATGAAGAGGGGCACCCCGCCCCCAGCTTTTCTCATTAGTAGAGCATGAAACAGCACAACAAATTTCCCCCAATTGAACCTTTCCTCTCTCTTCTTCCCTTCACAAAAACTGTAATTTTTTAAATCTCCTTCTGTCCTCCCATGGACTTTACAAAAATCAAACATGGTCTTCTTTTTCCACCCCTTCTTCTTTTTCTCTTCTCTACCCTCATGCCAGAGAACCACATTCATGCCATTCCAGCAGGTGCAGTTAATCCACAAAAACACTTTTTATATTGGGCCTAAATGCTATTATAACCATTCGTCAAATGAGGAAATAGATGCTGAAATTAAGATATTGCCCCCAAACCACACAAATCCATGATGAAACCAAATCTAAGATCTAGGTCTTTTCACAATATCATGCTAACTCGAATAATCTCCCTCGAATCAATCAATATTATTTTCCAAGAGCACATACAGCTAATTTTTGTAGAATCAATCCTATTTCAGTTTCCTTTATTCCTGGACTTACACCTATTCTTTCATCTTAAAATACTTTTTTCTTCTTTTATGGGGAAGATGGCAGAGTAGGAGGATCCTAAACTCACCTCCACCCAAGAGATAGAACTAGATAACATCCACATTAGTGTAAATAACCTAGAAAATGGCCCAAAGACTGGCAGAACAGATTCTCCATAGCTAAATGTAGAGAAGAGGCCATGTCAAAGAGGGTAGGAAGGGTGGAGACAAGGTTGGGAGCTAAACAGACTCCTGGGACTGTCCACAGGAGGGAAGAACATGGTGGGCACAGAGAGTGCAGAGGAATAGACCCCCTCACCAAGCACCCCAGGCATGGGGAATGCACACAGGGATGACAAATCCCCATAACATTCGGCTTTGAAAACCAGAGTTTGAAAACTTCACAAGTTCTTACAATCAGAGGAACTTAACACCTAGAACTTTAAAAATCAGTGGGCTCAGCTCCTGGAGAACTGGGAGGGTGATGGAAACTGAGTCCTGCCTTTAAAGAGACACCACAACAAACAACCCCACAGAGATACAGCATAGAAGCAGCAGTTTAAAAAACACATGGGATATACAAGAAGGAGATTTATTTACTAATCTCGGAGCATATGCTGGAAGGGAGGGATCTTTGGGAGATTTCTCTAAGAACAAAACAGCCTAGATACATGGACACCGGTAGGAACCAATGCCAACACTCTCCACCTGGCTTGCTAACGTCTTCCCTGCCCCCACACACTTCCACACATCCACCCACTCCAACCCAGCTAGCCTCTGCAGGAGTTTTCCCAGGTAGCTGAAGGTTCCCTCCCACAGCAGACCAGCATGGACCTTGCTGGCACCACACACCTGGCCTCTGTGTTCTCCTGAGGTCCTGCTCCCTCTAATATGCCTTTGGCTGGAGCACATCCAAAGCAGTGTCACAAGTCTGGCAGTGTGCAAGCAGCCCTGACAAGGACAGTACCAATCCTGTCCCAGGGAGAACGGAAGACAGCCACAGATACCAGTCTGACTGCAGCCCCAGCAGTGGGCTGGGGGCAGACATCTGGTCTGACTACAGGCCCTACACACCAACAAAAGCTTCTCAGGGGACAAAATAGGGAAAGGGCCCTACAGTTTGGTGCTACTGCATCTCTGGCAAATACCTGATCTGACTCAACTCAAACCCAAGGCAGCCGGAGACTAGCCCACTAACAACACAGGGACCAAATACTGCCCACAACAGGCAAAGAGAGCCACTGCAGACAACTGGACCAAAGGCAAAAGTGGCTCAGCCACAACAGTAGGGTGCATGCAACATACATAGGAGAATCCCCTGAAGTGCCAGACTCTGGTGAACAAGGAACACTGCACTTCAGGGCACTACAGGAACTCTTCTTCATAAAGCCACTACTCTCAAGAGCAGAAGATGTAGATGACTTTCCTAACACACACAAAACAGACACAGACAAATAGACAAAATGAGGACAGAGGAATATGTCCCAAATTAAAAAACAGGACAAAATCACAGCAAAAGACCTAAATGAAACAGAGATAAGTGATATGTCTGAAAGAGAATCTAAAGTAATGGTCATAAAGATGCTCAGTGGACTTGAGAAAAGAGTGGAGGACCTCAGTGAGACCTTCAACAAAGAGATAGAAAATAAGAAACAATTAGAGATGAAGAACTCAATAACTAAAATTAAAAATATACTAGGTAGAATAAATAGTAGACAAGAGGAAGCAGAAGAATGAATCAGTAACCTGAAGGATGAGTAAGCATTCAAGCTGAACAAGAGAGAGAAAAAATAATAATAATAAATGAAAATAGACTAAGGGAACTCAACACCACCATAAAATGCAATAACATTCACATTATAGGGATCCCAGGGGAAAAGAGAGGAAAGGGGGCAGAAATATTGCTGAAAACCTCCTGAATCTGGGTAAGGAAACAGAAATCCAGATCCAGGAGGCACAGAGAGCCCCCAACAAAATCAACACAAGGAAGTCCACACCAAGATATGTAATAATTAAAATGGCAAAAAGTAGTAATAAAAAAAGAATTTTAAAAACAACAAGAGAAAAAAAAAGTTACATACAAAGGGAAATCCTATAAGGCTGATTTTTCAGCAGAAACTTTGCAGGCCAGAAGAGAGTGGGGCATGATACATACAAAGTGCTGAAAGAAAAAAAATCTGTAGTCATGAATACTCTATCCAGCAAGGTTATTATTCAGAATAGAAGGAGAAATAAAGAGTTTCCCAGACAAAAGTTAAAGGAATTCATCACTCCTAAACCAGCCCTACAGGAATGTTAAAGGAGACTCTTTGAGTGGAAAGGAAAGACCGTAAGTAGGAATAAGAAAAGTAGGAAGTACAAAAGCAGTAAAATTATATCTATAAAAATCAGTCAAGGGCTTCATAAAAAAAAAAAGGATGTAATATATGACACTAAATACCTAAAACATGGGGGAGGAGAAAATTAAAATTAAAGAATGGGTTCAAACTTAAATGACCATCAACTTAATATACACTGCTATATGCAGAAGATGTTATATACAAACCTAATGGTAATGACAAATCTAAAACCAGTACTAGATATGTAAAAAATAAAGAGATGTAGTGTTCCATGATTCACTGTTTATGTATAACACCCAGTGCTCCATGCAATACATGCCCTCCTTAATACCCCTCACTGGACTAACCCATCCCCCCACAACCCCCCTCTAAAACCCTCAGTTTGTTTCTTGGAGTCCATAGTCTCTCATGGTTTGTCTCCCCCTCTAATTCCCCCCCCTTCATTTTTCCCTTCCTTCTCCTAATGTCCTCCATGTTATTACTTATGTTCCACAAATAAGTGAAACCATATGATAATTGACTTTCTCTGCTTGACTTATTTCACTTAGCATAATCTCCTCCAGTCCCATCCATGTTGATGCAAAAGTTGGGTATTCATCCTTTCTGATGGCTGAGTAATATTCCATTGTATATATGGACCACATCTTCTTTATCCATTCGTCTACTGAAGGGCATCTCGGCTCTTTCCACAGTTTGGTTATTGTGGACATTGCTGCTATGAACATTGGGATGCATATGACCCTTCTTTTTACTACATCTGTATCTTTGGGGTAAATACCCAGTAGTGCAATTGCTGGGTCATAGGGTAGCTCTATTTTTAATTTTTGGAGGTATTATACACAAACAATGAATCATGGAACAGTACATCAAAAACTAATGATGTACTGTATGGTGACTAACATAAAATAATTAAAAAAAAAAAAAAAAAGGAAGAGCTGACAACCACCAAGCACTTAGTATGGGAACATAAAGCTAAGAGTATAGTTGATAATAGCTTCTAATATTAAAGGAAACTCAAAACAAATATAAAAATTTTAGTGAGCCAAACTAAACAATATTGTCTAGAGATGCACATTTGGGTAATCACGTTATAAAATACAAGTAGGTGATTACTATAACCATCAGGATAGTGGATACTTTGAGGAACAGAGAAGGGTAATGATTGGTCAAGACACAAAGAGAAGCTCCTGAGTGCTTGGTAGGGTTCTATTTCTTGATCTGCATGTTAGTTACAAGAATATTCAACTTAATTCATCGAGCTTTTGCTTTTTCTGTATCTATGTTTTATTTTATAATAAAACTGTCTTTTAAATGAAAAACAAATAAATAAATAAAGAGAGAGGAATCCAAGTATATCACTAAAGAAAGCCAATTTATTGTGAGAGAAGACAGCACAGGAAGAAAGGAAGAAAGAAGAACGACAAAACAACTATAAGACAAGTAACAAAATGGCTATAAATACCTATCAATAATTACTTTGAATGTAAATAGACTAAATGCTCCAATCAAAAGACATAGGGAGATGGAATGCATAAAAAAAATAATATGCTGCCTACAAGAGACTCATTTCAGACCTAAAGACGCTTGCACACATGCAGACTGAAAGTGAAGGGATGGGGGCGCCTGGGTGGCTCAGTTGGTTAAGTGGCTGCCTTCAGCTCAGGTCATGATCCCAGGGTCCTGGGATTGATTCCCACATTGGGCTCCCCTGCTCTGCGCGAAGCCTGCTTCTCCCTCTCCCTCTGCCTGCCACTCCCCCTGCTTGTGCTCTCTCTATCTCTCTCTGTCAAATAAATAAATAAAATCTTTTAAAAATTTTAAAAAATAATTAAAAAAAAGAAAGTGAAGGGATGGAGAAACACTTATCATGCAAATGGCTGTGAAAAGAAAGCCAAGGTAGCAATGCTTATATCAGACAAAATAAACATTAAAACAAAGACTGTAACAAATGACAAAGAAGAACACTATATAATCATAAAGAGGACAATCTCACAAATAGATATAATAATTATAAATATTTATGCACCCTACATGGGAGCACCCAAATACATAAAGCAGCTAATTACAAACATAAAGGAAATAATCAGTAGCAACAGAACAACAATAGGGGACTTTAACACCCCCCTTACATTAATGGACAGATCATCTAAACAGAAAATCAACAAGGAAAGAGTGGCTTTGAATGACACATTGGACCAGATGGACCTAACAGATATATTCAGAATACTCTATCCTAACACAGTAGAATACATATTCTTTCCAGGTGCACAGGGAATATTCTTCAGAATAGATCACATATTAGGCCACAGAACAAGTCTCAACAAATTCAAAAAGACTGAAGTCATATCATACAACTTTTCTGACCACAACTTTATGAAAATAGAAATCAACCACAAGGAAAAATCTGGAAAACCACAAATACATGGAGGTTAAGTAACATGCTACTAAACAATGAGTGGGTCAACCAAGACATAAAAGAGGAAAACAAAAAATATATGGAGACAAAATAAAATGAATACACAATTGTCTGAAAGTTTTGGGATGCAGCAGAAGCTGTCCTAAGATGGAAGTTTATAGCTGGCCTACCTCAAGAAGCAAGAAAAATCTCAAATAAACAACCTAAACTTACACCTAAAGAAGCTAAGAAAAGAACAAACAAAATCCCAACCAGTAAAAGGAAGGAAATAATAAAGATTAGAGCAGAAATAAATGAAATAGAAACTGAAGGAAGGAAGGAAGGAAGGAAAGAAAGAAAGAAAGAAACGATAGAACTGATCAATGAAACCAGGAGCTGGTTCTTTGAAAAGATCAATAAAATCAATAAACCTTTAGCCAGATTCATCAAAGAAAAAAAAAGAGAGAGAACTCAAATAAACAAAATCAAAATGAAAGAAGAGAACTATCAACTAATATGAACACCACAGAAGTACAAAGGATTATAAGAGAATATTAAGAAAAAATTCTATGCTAACAAACTGGACAATCTAGAAGAAATGGATAAACTCCTAGAAACATATAACCTCCCAAAATTGAATCAGGAAGAAAGAGAAAATTTGAACAGACTGATTAGCAGGAATAAAATTGAATCAGTAATCAAAAAAGTCCTGACAAACAAAAGTCCAGGACCAGACAGTTTCACAGGTGAATTCTACCAAACATTTGAAGAAAAGTTAATACCTATTCTCCTCAAAGTTTTCCAAAAGATATAAGAGGAAAGAAAGCTTCTAAATTCATTCTATGAAACCAGCATCACCCTGATACCAAAACCAGATAAAGAAAAAAGAGAGAACTACAGGCCAATATCTCTGATGAACATATGCAAAAATCCTCAGCAAAATATTAAGAAATCAAATCCAACAATACACTAAAAAAATAATTCACCATAATCAAGTGGGATTTATTCCTGGGATGCAAGGATGGTTCAAAATTCATAAATCAATCACTGTGATACATCATATCAACAAGAAAAAGTATAACAACCATATGATCATTTCAATAGATGCAGAAAAACATTTGAAAAAGCACAACATCCATTCATGATAAAAACCATCAACAAAGTAGGTTTAGAGAAAACATACCTTAACATAATAAAGGCCATATATGAAAAACCCACAGCTAATATCATCCTCAATGGTGAAAAACTGAGCTTTTCCTCTAAGATCAGGAACAGAAAAGGATGCCCACTATCACCACTTTTATTCAACATAGTACTGGAAATCCTAGCCAGAACAAAAAGACAAGAAAAAGAAATAAAAGGCATCCAAATTGGTAAGGAACAAGTAAAACTTTCACTATTTGCAGATGACATGATACTACCCTACAGGTTACACCAAAAAACTATTAGAACTGATATATGAATTCAGTAAGGTCACAGGATACGAAATCACTATACAGAAATCTGTTGCATTTCTATACGCTAATAATGAAGGACCAGAAAAAGAAATTAAGACAACAATACCATTTACAATTACACTGAAAATAATAACATATCTAGGAATAAACTTAACTAAGAGGTGAAAGACCTGTACTATGAAAACTATAAAATATTGATGAAAGAAACTGATGATGACACAAATGGAAAGATATTCCACATGTATGGATAGAAAGAACAAATATTGTTAAAGAATCTATATTACCCAAAGCAATCTACAGATTTAATGCAGTCCCTATCAAAATACCAAAAGCATTTCTCACAGAACAAAAAATTAAATAAATAAATAAATCCTAAAATTTATATGGAACCACAAAAAACTCTAACTAGCCAAAGCAATCTTGAAAAAGAACAAAGTTGGAGGTATCACAATCTCAGATTTCAAAATATACTACAGAGGTGTAGTAATCAAGACAGTATGGTACTGGCACAAAAACAGACACATAGATCAAAGGACAAGACTAGAGAGCCAAGAAATAAATCCATGATTATATGGTCAATTACTACAAAGGAGGCAAGAACATGCAATGGGAAAAAGAGTCTCTTCAACAAATAGTGGAGGGAAAACTGGACAGCTACGTGCAAAAGAATGAAACTGGACCACTTTCTTACACCATACACAAAAATAAACTCAAAATGGACCTAATGTGAGACCTAAATGTGAGACCTGAAACCATAACAATCCTCAAAGAGAGCACAGGCATTAACTTCTCTGACATCAGCCATAGCAACGTTTTCCTAAATATGTCTCCTGCGGCAAGGGAAACAAAAGCAAAAATAAACTATTGGAACTACATCAAAATAAAAAGCTTCTGCACAGCAAAGTAAACAATCAACGAAACTAACAGGCCATTTATGGAATGGGAGAAGATATTTGCAAATGGCATCCAATAAAGGGTTAGTATCCAAAATATATAAAGAACTGATAAATCTCAACACGAGAAGAAGAAGGAGAAGAAGGAGAAGAAGAAGAAGAAGAAGGAAGAAGAAGAAGAAGAAGAAGAAGAAGAAGAAGAAGAAGAAGAAGAAGAAGAAGAAATAAAGTGGAAGGAAAGAAAAAGAGAGAATAAGAAAAAAGAAAAAGAAAAACCAGGGGTGCCTGGGTGACTCAATCAGTTAAGTGTCTGACTTCAGCTCAGGTCATGATCTTGGGGTCCTGAGATGGAGCCCCCGTCAGGCTCCATGCTCAGCAGGAAGTCTGCTTGTCCCTCTCTCTCTGCTCCTCCCCCCAACTCATGCTCTCTCTTTCTCAAATAAATAAAATCTTTTTAAAAAATTTAAAAACTAATCTGATTAAAATGGGCAGAAAACATGAACAACCATCTCTCCAAAGCAGACATACAGATGGCCAACAGACACATAAAAAGATGTTCAATATCACTAATCAGGGAAATGTAAATCAAAACCACAATGAGATATCACCTTACACCTGTCAGAATGGCTAAAATCAAAAAGACAAGAAACAAGTGTTGGTGAGGATGTAGAAAAAATGGAACCCTCTTGCATAGTTGGTGAGAATGCAAACTGGTACAGCCACTGTGGAAAATAGTATGGAAGTTCCTCAAAAAATTAAAAATGCAACTACCCTATGATCCAGTAATCACACTACTGGATATTTACCCAAAAAATACAAAAACACTAATTGGAAAAGATATATGTACCCTTGTTTATTGCAGCATTATTTACAGTAGCCAAATTAGGGAAACAGCTCAAGTTTCCATCCATAGATGAATGGATAAAGATGTGGTATACTACTTTGAATTGAGGAATTGAATACTATTGAATACAATTGAATTCACACAATTGAATACTACTCAGCCATAAAAAAGAATGAAATCTTGCCATTTGCAACAACATGTGTGGATCTAAAGGATATAATGCCAAGTGAAATAAGTCAGAGAAAGACTAATAGCATATGATTTCATTCATATGCAGAATTAAGAAACAAAAGAACAAAGAAAAAAAAGCGACAAACCAAAAAACAGACTCTTAACTATAGAGAACAAACTGATGGTTACCAGAGGGGAGGTGGGTTACCAGAGGGAAGGTGGGTGGGGGATGGGTAAATAGGTAAATGGGATTAAGAGTACACTTGCCTTACCAATCAATGAGAATGGCAGAACTCCAGTGCTAGGGGAATACTGCACATAGAATTCATGGCTTTTTTCCCATGATTCTTTAGTCTTTCAAAGTTAATTTTTTTTTAACTTTCTTTTTTTTTCTTTTTTTTTTGAATTTTTCTTTTTCCCTTTTTCAACCAACATCTTATCAATCCCTTTTTTTAAAAATATTTTTTATTTTTCATTTTTAGAGTCATATTCTATCCCTTCATAGTATTAACCTTATTTTTGGTATATATATATATATATATAAGTTGTTCTCTCTTTAAAATTTTGGGATACAGTTTCTTCTAACAGACCAAAATACACCCTAAATCTCTAGTGTATGGCTTTGTTCTAGTCTCCTGCCTTATCACATTCTCTTGCTTTTTTTTTTTTAAATCCTCTTCTTTCTTTTTCCAACCAACTTCTTATCTTATCAATTCCTTTTATAAAATCGTTTATAATTTTCATCTTTACAGTCATATTCCATCCCTTCATCATATTAACCCTTATTTTTCTACATATATAAGTTTTTCTTTCTTTAAAATTTTGGGAGGCACTTTCTTCTACAGGCCAAAATACGCCCAAAATCCAGTATGTGCCACTGATCTATGCACCAGCCTGATCATATTTGATCATATTCTGTTTTTTTGTTTGTTTGTTTTTATCTTTTTCTTTTTCTTTTTTTTCTTTTTTCTTTCTTTCCCTTTCTTTTCCCCCAGTTTCAGGTGTGTTCTGATTTGTTTAGTGTATATTTTCTGGGGACGTTATTACCCTGTTAGCATTTTGTCCTCTCATTCATCTATTCTCCGCTGGACAAAATGACAAGATGGAAAAAATCACCTCAAAAAAGAGAAGAACAGGCAGTACTGACTGCCAGGGACCTAATCAATACAGACATTAGTAAGATGTCGGAACTAGAGTTCAGAATGATGATTTTAAAGATACTAGCTGGGCTTGAAAAAAGCATGGAAGATATTAGAGAAACCCTTTATGGAGAAATAAAAGAACTAAAATCTAAACAAGTCGAAATGAAAAAGGCTATTAATGAGGTGCAATCAAAAATGGGGGCACTAACTGCTAGGATAAATGAGGCAGAAGATAGAATTTGTGATATAGAGGACCAAATGATGGAAAATAAAGAAGCTGAGAAAAAGAGAGATAAACAACTACTGGATTGCGAGGGCAGAATTCGAGAGCTAAGTGATACCAAAAGACGAAACAATATTACAATAATTGGTATCCCAGAAGAATAAGAAAAAGAGAGGGGGGCAGAAGGTATATTGGAGCAAATTATAGCAGAGAACCTCCCTAATTTGAGAAAGGAAACAGGCATCAAAATCCAGGAGGCACAGAGAACCCCCGTCAAAATCAATAAAAATAGGTCAACACCCCGACATCTAATAGTAAAACTTACGAGTCTCAGAGACAAAGAGAAAATCCTGAAAGCAGCTCGGGACAAGGTATCTGTAACCTACAATGGCAGAAACATTAGATTGGCAACAGACCTATCCTGGCAGGCCAGAAAGGACTGGCATGATATATTCAGAGCACTAAATGAGAAAAATATGCAGCCAAGAATACTATATCCAGCTAGGCTGTCATTGAAAATAGAAGGAGAAATAAAAAGCTTCCAGGACAAACAAAAACTAAAAGAATTTGCAAACACGAAACCAGCCCTACGTGAAATATTGAAAGGGGTCCTCTAAGCAAAGAGAGAGCCTAAAAGTAACATAGACCAGAAAGGAACAGAGATAATACAGATTAACAGTTACCTTACAGGCAATACAATGGCACTAAATTCATATTTTTTGATAGTTACCCTGAATGTAAATGGGCTAAATGCCCCAATCAAAAGACACAGGCTATCAGATTGGATAAAAAAACAAGACCCATCGATATGCTGTCTGCAAGAGACTCATTTTAGATCCAAAGATACCCCCAGATTGAAAGTGAGGGGGTGGAAAACCATTTACCATGCTAATGGACACCAAAAGAAAGCTGGGTGGCAATCCTTATATCAGACAAATTAGATTTTAAACCAAAGACTGTAATAAGAGATGAGGAAGGACACTATATCCAACTTAAAGGGTCTATCCAACAAGAAGATCTAACAATTGTAAATATCTATGCCCCTAAATTGGGAGCAGCCAATTATATAAGCCAATTAATAACAAAATCAAAGAAACACATCAACAACAATACAATAGTAGTGGGGGACTTTAACACCCTCCTCACTGAAATGGACAGAGCATCTAAGCAAAAGATCAGCAAGGAAATAAAGTCTTTAAATGACATATTGGACCAAATGGACTTCACAGATATATTCAGAACATTCCATCCCAAAGCAACAGAATACACATTCTTCTCTAGTGCCCATGGAACATTCTCCAGAATAGATCACATCCTAGGTTACAAATTAGGTCTCAACCAGTACCAAAAGATTGGGATCATTCCCTGTATATTTTCAGACCACAATGCTTTGAAAGTAGAACTCAGTCACAAGAGGAAAGTCAGAAAGAACTCAAATACATGGAGGCTAAAGAGCATCCTACTAAAGAATGAATGGGTCAACCAGGAAATTAAAGAAGAATTTAAAAAGTTCATGGAAACAAATGAAAATGAAAACACAACTGTTCAAAATCTTTGGGATGCAGCAAAGGCAGTCCTAAGAGGGAACTATATAGCAATACAAGCCTTTCTCAAGAAACAAGAAAGGTCTCAAATACACAACCTAACCCTACACCTAAACGAGCTGGAGAAAGAACAGCAAATAAAGCCTAAACCCAGCAGGAGATGAGAAATAATAAAAATCAGAGCAGAAATCAATGAAATAGAAACCAAAAGAACAGTAGAACAGATCAACGAAACTAGGAGCTGGTTCTTTGAGAGAATTAATAAGATTGATAAACCCCTGGCCAGACTTATCAAAAACAAAAGAGAAAGGACCCAAATAAATAAAATCATGAATGAAAGAGGAGAGATCACAACCAACACCAAAGAAATACAAACAATTATAAGAACATATTATGAGCAACTCTATGCCAGCAAATTAGATAATCTGGAAGAAATGGATGCATTCCTAGAGATGTATCAACTACCAAAACTGAACCAGGAAGAAATAGAAAACCTGAACAGACCTATAACCACTAAGGATATTGAAGCAGTAATCAAAAATCTCCCAACAAACAAGAGCCCAGGGCCAGATAACTTCCCAGTGGAATTCTACCAAACATTTAAAAATTTTTTTTGTTTTATTTATTTATTCATGAGAGTCAGAGAGAGAGATAGAGAGAGGCAGCGGCAGAGGGAGAAGCAGGCTCCCCGCCTAGCAGGGAGCCCGATGCGGGACTCGATCCCAGGACCCTGGGATCATGACCTGAGCCAAAGGCAGACGCTTAACCATCTGAGCCACCCAGGCGCCCCTCTACCAAACATTTAAAGAAGAATTAATACCTATTCTTCTGAAACTGTTCTAAAAAATAGAAATGGAAGAAAAACTTCCAAACTCATTTTATGAGGCCACCATTACCTTGATCCCAAAACCAGACAAAGACCCCATCAAAAAGGAGAATTACAGACCAATATCCCTATGAAGATGGATGCAAAAATTCTCACCAAAATACTAGCCAATAGGATCCAAGAGTACATTAAAAGGATTATTCACCACCACCAAGTGGGATTTATCCCTAGGCTGCAAGATTGGTTCAACATCTGCAAATCAATCAATGTGATATAATACATTAATAAAAGAAAGAACAAGAACCATATGATCCTCTCAATAGATGGAGAAAAAGCATTTGACAAAGTACAGCATCCTTTCTTGATCAAAACTCTTCACAGTGTAGGCATAGAGGGTACATACCTCAATATCATAAAAGCCATCTATGAAAAACCCACAGCAAATATCATCTCAATGGGGAAAAACTGAAAGCTTTCCCCCTAAGGTCAGGAACACGGCAGGGATGTCCACTATCACCACTGCTATTCAACATAGTATTAGAAGTCCTAGCCACAGCAATCAGACAACAAAAAGAAATAAAAGGCATCCAAATTGGCAAAGAAGAAGTCAAACTCTCACTCTTTGCAGATGATATGATACTTTATGTGGAAAACCCAAAAGACTCCACCCCAAAACTGCTAGAACTCATACAGGAATTCAGTAAAGTGGCAGGATATAAAATCAATGCACAGAAATCAGTGGCATACCTACACACCAACACAAGACAGAAGAAAGAAAAATTAAGGAGTCGATCCCATTTACAATTGCACCCAAAACCATAAGATACCTAGGAATAAATCTAACCAAAGAGGCAAAGAATCTGTACTCAGAAAACTATAGAATACTCATGAAAGAAATTGAGGAAGACACAAAGAAATGGAAAAACGTTCCATGCTCATGGATTGGAAGAACAAATACTGTGAAGATGTCAATGCTACCTAGACCAATCTACACATTCAATGCAATCCCTATCAAAATACCATCCATTGTTTTCAAAGAAATGGAGCAAATAATCCTAAAATTTGTGTGGAACCAGAAAAGACCCCGAATAGCCAGAGGAATGTTGAAAAAGAAAAGCAAAGCTGGTGGCATCACAATTCTGGACTTCAAGCTCTATTACAAAGCTGTCATCATCAAGACAGTATGGGACTGGCACAAAAACAGACACATAGATCAGTGGAACAGAATAGAGAGCTCAGAAATGGACCCTCAACTCTTTGGTCAACTAATCTTCGACAAAGCAGGAAAGAATGTCCAATGGAAAAAAGACAGTCTCTTCAACAAATGGTGTTGGGAAAATGGGACAGCCACATGCAGAAGAATGAAACTGGACCATTTCCTTACACCACACACAAAAATAGACTCCAAATGGTTGAAAGACCTATATGTGAGACAGGAGTCCATCAAAATCCTGAGGAGAACACAGGCAGCAACCTCTTCGACCTCAGCCGCAGCAACTTCTTCCTAGAAACATCGCCAAAGGCAAGGAAAGCAAGGGCAAAAATGAACTATGGGACTTCATCAAGATAAAAAGCTTTGGCAGCAAAAGAAACAATCAACAAAACCAAAAGATAACCGACAGAATGGGAGAAGATATTTGCAAATGATATATCAGATAAAGGGCTAGTATCCAAAATCTATAAAGAACTTATTAAACTCAACACCCAAAGAACAAATGATCCAATCAAGAAATGGGCAGATGACATGAACAGACATTTTTCCAAAGAAGACATCCAAATGGCCAACAGACACATGAAAAAGTGCTCAACATCGCTCGGCATCAGGGAAATCCAAATCAAAACCTCAGTGAGATACCACCTCATACCAGTCAGAATGGCTAAAATTAACAAGTCAGGAAATGACAGATGTTGGAGAGGATGCAGAGAAAGGGGATCCCTCCTACACTGTTGATGGGAACGCAAGCTGGTGCAGCCACTCTGGAAAACAGTATGGATGTTCCTCAAAAAGTTGAAATTAGAGCTACCATACGATCCAGCAATTGCACTAATGGGTATTTATCCCAAAGATACAAATGTAGGGATCCGAAGGGGTACATGCACCCCAATGTTTATAGCAGCAATGTCCACAATAGCCAAACTATGGAAAGAGCCAAGATGTCCATCGACAGATGAATGGTTAAAGAAGAAGTGGTATATATATACCATGGAATATTATGCAGCCATCAAAAGGAATGAAATCTTGCCGTTTGCAACAACATGGATGGAACTGGAGGGTATTATGCTGAGCGAAATAAGTCAATCAGAGAAAGACATGTATCATATGACCTCACTGATATGAGGAATTCTTAATCTCAGGAAACAAACTGAGGGTTGCTGGAGTGGTGGGGGATGGGAGGGGTGGGGTGGCTGGGGGATAGACACTGGGGAGGATATGTGCTATGGTGAGTGCTGTGAATTGTGTAAGACTGATGAATCACAGACCTGTACCTCTGAAACAAATAATACATTATATGTTAAAAAAAAAAAAGAAGAAGAAGAAGAAGATAGCAGGAAGAGAAGAATGAAGGGGAGGAAATCAGAGGGGGAGATGAACCACGAGAGACTATGGATTCTGAGAAACAAACTGAGGGTTCTAGAGGGGAGGGGGGTCGGGGGATGGGTTAGCCTGGTGATAGGTATTAAAGACGGCACGTACTGCATGGAGCACTGGGTGTTATACGCAAAAAATAAATCATGGAACACTACATCAAAAACTAATGATGTAATGTATGGTGATTAACATAACATAATAAAAAAAAGAATACTTAAAAAAAAAAGAGTACACTTGTCATGAAGAGCACTAACTAATGTAAAAAATTGTTAAATCACCAGATTGTACATCTGAAACTAATATGACACTGTATATTAACTATACTAGAATTGAAAGAGAAGAAAAGAAAGGAAAAGAAAAGATTGATTTAAAAAGAAAATATAATTGTTTTGTTTTGTTTTGTTTTGTCTTTTTACTTCACAGTTACAAATGGCAATAAAATAACATTAAGTTGAAGCCAAACCAGCAGGTTTTCTGACCAGGTCATGACTTTGCCTGATAGTCACTGATTCCACTAGAAATAGTTTGTCTGCAAACAAAAGCCAACTTTTATCTGTTTGTTTGTTTATTATTTGTTGTTTTGAGTATACTAGACACATTTGTTACATTAGCTTCAGGTGTACAACATAGTGATTTAACTTTTAAAATGATGAGGTAGCAAGCTTGGTTCTAAGGATGTTGAATGGGTGGTTCAATAAGTGATCTAGCTTCCTCTGTTTATGAATGGAGGTCAAGATAAGAATCTACAGACACTCTGGCTTTCTCAATCCTTTAAATCCAGACACTGCTGAAATGCACATTACAGAGATAGAGCGCATTAGAAACATAAACATGGATTTCCTCTAGCAACTGATTGGTGTCTGGAGGAACAAAAAGACGAACATTTTGGTTAATTAACCTTCACACTTTTCTAGAACTAGAAGTCTTGTGAGCAAAGACTTTGAGCTACCCACCAGCTTGGAGAAGTAGACTATCAGCACATCCTAGCTGTCCAGATTAGGATTCTAAGATCCCCTATTTATGAAACTGAGCTGGGACCATCTGAGCACATACGTTAATGGACTAAGACACAGGAGCTGTATTTGGGTAAATGGGGAGGCAGAAAATTTGGTGCAAATTTTTCCTTTCAGGAGAAAGGAAAGATATAGACAAGAAAGGGGTGAATGAGCACAGTGGAGGATATGCTATGGCCTATACCTTTCCTCCTAGATTTAGGAACAGGTCCTGTGCCTCAGTGGGGAGTGGTAAGATCTGAAGTTGAAGACACTGTGTCCATGAAAGACTCTGTGGAACTCTAAAAACAAGGAGTGCTGCTCTGAGGCCTGAGAGCCCAAGTTCTTTGCAGACCTGTGGAAAGGGGCGCTCTCCAATTTTATCACTGAAGAAGAGCAGCACCCTGCAGGGTTATGGAGCAGAGCTACGCAGCAGTGGTGCCCGCCTGTGGACCAGGCTGACAGGTGAGCAGTGTTTTCATGGAAAGCTGACAGCCAGAGCAAAGACAAACTTCCCTCAGGTGACCAGTTAGCCGGCCTCCATTAGGAAACCTGAGAAATCCATGTGAAAAACTCTTAGGAACTTCCAAAAACACATGGTGAGAGAAACATGGCCAAGAATTAAGTTGTCTATGTCAGCAGGTGGGTGCTAAGATCAGGCAAGATACAGTATTCAATGTTGGTGTCTGTGCTCACAGCTTGGTGAGGGCATTTTCTGTAATGCCACCTGCACTTGTGGCCAAAGAAGATAACAATAAAAGAATAGCCTCTCAGAGGCAGAGCCAGAGGCCTGGGAAATCATCCCCTAGAAAGAGAAGCAAGGCCCACCCTTCAAGATAAGGGGCCACAGAGATGTCAGGATCACACAACCAGCAGCTGCTGAGTCTGTTTCCCCTTTCTGGTGGTAGGAAGCAATGTGGTTATCTCCCTTCTGTCTCACCATGATCTGTTGCGTGTGTGCGCAGACGGGGAGATAATTTGCTGTGGAGGGGGTAGACAGATTTGTCTCTAGATCAAGAGAAACTAGTTCCAGAAATGATGTAGACTCTGATGGGATTTGAGTTTGATGTCATCACGGGGCAGTAACTTCTTGAGGTGGGTACTTTTATTATCTTCATTTTAAAAATGAAGAACTGCTACACCCAAATCCATTCATACTGAAATGTTCTCTGTGCAGGTGAGGTGCTTCTCCTTCTAGTCAAGGTTTATTTCTGCACTTTGTGCTCTGGCTCCCGTGGCCAGCACCCTTTCCTCTCCATCTCCAAGACATTCCTGCACCAATTGATTCCTCCTTTCTCAACATCGTCAAACTCTCGGAACCCTCTCTACTGGCTCATTAGCTTTGTCTCCTTTTGTGTCTGTTGTTTTGTTTGATCCCTAAAAAAGCAGTGCTCCCAAAATTTCTCTTTTCACCTGGTTTCTCACCTTGCTCTTTTCAGTCTGTCCAAGGCTTTATATTTACTCTCAAGGCTTTAATAACCATGTCCTTAGTTGATCACTCCCCCATCTAAATCTTAAGTAATACTATACTTTGCTAACTGAGGCACTCAGGAACATAATATTTTAATTTTGCATTTATGTTTTTATGTTTTCTAGTTTGAAAACAAAGCCCATGTTAACTCTGGATTTCAGTCTGACTTATAATAGTAATATGTTGCATGAAATGCTTTTCTGGCTGTCCTTGAGCACAGTGTGGAAGCTTGTCATTGACTTTCGCTCACTAGACCTTTCTAAACTATTAAAGTACAAATAATTTCTCCAAAAAAAAAAGAAAAAAGAAAAGAGCAAAGTGTGGCACAGAGGGGCTTAATAACTTGAGCATCACAGAGTTAATGCTGCAGGCAGCCTTTTATTTGGGCAGTTTGGCTCCAGAGTCATTTAGTACTTACATAAAACTAGAAATTATATCATGTGATGCTATAAATATTCTACATGTTACCTAGCCTACGTTTACCAATAAATAAATAATAACTCCATTTGATGTGTAAAAGTACATTGTCACATTCTTTCAGAGGACCAAAAGATTTTTTAAAAGCTTTAGAGAGCCTGGAAGAGCACTGAGGAAATGTTCACACAAAGCATTTCCCCTATCACGATTAAGACTAAAACCAAAGGAAGAAAGCCAGATGCTCAGGTTGGAGCAGGACAGAAAGCTACACAGTCAGTGGTCCTCATTATGACCATGTGATTTGTACCTCAGCACATCTCTGCAAGGAACGGTGAACAGAGCTCTGTCCTCCAGCATATCTCTGCCTTTTATAAGTAAACCGAAAAGAGTTTTCCAAAGGGCAGCCCTGTAGCAACCTGAGCAGAAGGTGCTGCCTGGCCGCACAACAGGGGCACACAAAACATTTGCAAACCTGCAGGATGCTTCCTCTGAGACACCTGGCAGCACTGCTTTTGACGACTAAGACTCAAAGCCCCTTAAGAGATAACAGGGTGCTCTCAAACAGCCAGATTACCTTTGATGACACCAGACCAGCCTCAAGACCTTTTCCTGCTTGAATAACCTTGGGATTTCCAGATTTCCATTATGCAAGATGACAAGCTCTGATTCAGCCACAGTGCAACCTTTCATTAGACATCTTCTGCTTCCTCCAGATGCCGGCCTTTGTGACTCTCCAAACAGAAATGGGAAACAACACTTTCCTTTTTGTCTTTGTCCCACCTCTGGGACTGCAGGAGAGGAAAGACTTGGCCAGAAACCTCTCTCTAAAGAACACCAAGTGGAAAGAGACCCCTCCTCAGGAGGACATAGCACCTGTCTTTCCTATGGAGACAGGGAGACACTTGAGGCAGGCTTCGGGAGAGCAACAAGTCACTGGAAGCAGCCCTCCGCAGCTCTTTTCACCGGCAACCATGTTCAGGTGCTTTTGCAGCAAGCTGCCAGCTCAAGGCTCTAATTAATTAAAAGGCTCTTCTTGCCAGGGACATTGGCCATTTGACATCTCAGCTGGAGATTAGAGCTCATGAAGGTTCGGCTTTGGAAGAACAGCTCTGCTGTTATCACGTTTGATCTCCCCAGTGGGAAAACCCAAGTGCCCAGAGTTGCAATAATCATGTTAAGTGCCAGTTTCCTTTGCCAAAAAACAGTACACTCTTTTCTTTATCCTTCCCTTGGGGAAAACTCCCACTGAGTCATTTACTGGGTTCTCTGCTTATCTTGCAATTCCACACCAGAAGCATCATTTTTTTTCAACATATGTAGGCAGTTCCACAAGCCTGCACGGTCTGTGATTTTAAAGATCATTAAATTTAGGCTCAACCCCAGAAGCAGGACAGAGCACATGATCTCCTGCAACAATATTTAAAATGCAAGCAACATTGGAGACTTATCCCACTAATTTCCATGGGGCAGGCAAGTCTTTGAAAAGACCATCCTTCAACCTCTGACTCAAAACATAAATAGTCCTGGCCACCAAGCAGATAGAACCCAGAGGTGCATTTCAGTGTTGTCCTGATGAGAGAAGAATGAGATGGGGACACTGACCAGATTAGTGGCTCTCCCAGGTAAGGTTACTCACAGCCTTTTCTCTGCTACCAAAGCATACAGAACTTGCCCTATTGTGATTTATCCAAGTATAGTATTGCCCACCCCCTAAACTATGAGCTCATTCATGACAAGGATTCTTCTGTCCTTTATCCTCCAAATAATCATGGGAGGCTTTCAATATGTATTAAATAGTAAATTAATTGGGTCTAGGGGAAATGGACACAACTTATAACTTATACCTTGTTACCTGATATATTAGGTCAAGGAAAGAAAAAAGGAAGGAAGGAAGGAGGGAGTAGAGAAAGTTAAATAGGGAAATGAAGAAAATGAAAAAAGAAGAATAAAAAAGAAATAGAAATTTATGAAAGTTATTGAGATGCACAGGCTAGAAATTATGGTTGCAAAAATGCCCGATGTTAGGTTGTATCTATAAAAAAAAAAAGAGGCAAATATAGGCTAATGGGCAAAAGAAACCCATATATTAACATTTAGAAAAGGCAATGGATATACATTTATTTGAGGGACAGGATATTTTATATTTTATTCTGTACCTCCAAGCAAGTAATAAGGTATTTTTACCTGCCTGTGTATATTCTAGGTGCTGGCATAAGAAGACATACAAAGAGTAGGTTCTCCACCTTCCTTTCTTTTTCATTTTGAGCCTTCTGCTGGAAGCTTTTGGTGGAATGATCCTACGCCAAGTTTATGAATTAACAAACACTATTAAATGTCTACCATGGGCTTAAAATTGTGTCAGGTGCTGGAGGTACAGAAAAGTATACTCACCGTACTATTAGGAAGGTGTTATGTTTCATTTATTAAGAAATGTTTTGCTCTTACAGAGCTGAAACCCATAACAATATTGAACTTGAGTGCATTCTCATTATTAGAAATTAGAATTACTAAGAATTAGAGACCCATACCAGGGTATTTCTCCAGGGCAAACAGCTTACATTTTTGCAAATGTGCATTTTAGCCCAAGTCCACTGATGTACTTTCCTTGGTGTTGTTGCTCTTTTAGAGAAAAAAATAAAGTGAGACTCAAGCTACCAAGGTTCAAATTTATTCTCTGCACAGGGATGGAATAATGAACATCTCTTACTGAGACACTGCTCTAAGAATTTTACATGGATCCATCTATTCATCCTTAACAGCAGTTCTATAGGTTGATACCATGACTTGTCTCATTTTATACACGAGACAAGTGAGGCACAGAGAAGCTGAGTAATTTGGACAAAGTTGTAGAGCTGATGGGTAGTGGAGCGTGGACTCCAGTCACAGAAATTGGTCTCCAGAGCCTGTGCTCTTAACCCCTGCCCCATAATGCATCTCAGGAGAGTAGGATTGGAAAAAATGTAACAATAAAAATCAAAACCAGACAATAAGAGATGAAAGAAGAGTGTATGGAATCCAGAAACATCTATCTTATCCCAAATATTGCAAATCAGTGCTAAGAGCTCTTTCTTGGCTGGGAGAGTGAGGCAGGGCGAGGCAGGAAGGCAAGGAAAGAGGAAGGGCTGAAGTGCTTCCCCTGTGTTCAAAGAGAAACAATTGTCCCTCCCATAAATTAGTGGCCTGTGTTGGCACATATGAAAAAAAGGATAGAAATTTGCAAATATATATATCACCCTTTATCCAGCAGAGAGCACTACATCAAGTCAGCAAAAACAGCACTCTGCCAAAAACGAACCTTCCTAGCTTCCAAAAAAATCTATTTAAAAAGTGAACAGTGTTCAAATTTACTTGAAATAATACCCTTCACTGTGACTGCTCCAGAACATGGGTTTCTGTCTTTCAGGGGTGGGGAGGGGAAGTCAGAGGAATGTCTTCAATGCTGACAGGGTTGGTCTGGTCTTTACGTCCTTTCTCAGGGCATGGGAAGAAGCCACCATGACCTACCAGCCCAGAAATTCTGCCAAGAAGCTGAGAGTCATGGGACTCTGCCCAGCCAGCTTTGTGTAGGTCAGTGAACACGTCTAGACATTAAGTCTTAATCTTTGAAAGAGGAAGCCAGATACAATATAGCTTCAAAAGGCTGAGGAACCAACTGTGAGTAAATATCTTAACTGCTGATATTACTATCTTGGGCTGTGTTTACCCAGAGACCTATTCATCAACCCTGATGAAAAACTTAAATTTTCCAATAGCCCATTACATTCTAGATTCTTAATCATCTCTTCCTAAAGGAAGAATGAAGGTAGTGAAGCATCACCTATGTCTATTAAAAATAAAAATACCACACAGTAGGCTCAGAGATGATGTGGGCACATGCTCTGCACACTGATACATCATTGGTAATAGTGGAGAGCACCCAAGTCAAAGCCAAGGGTGGGTAGAATAGGTAGCACCGTCAACACAACCACAAATAATCCTATAAATTACTGCCACCAACAGATAGATTTCCTTTAGGTTTCCATATATTCTAAAACCAATACTTTTTTTTAAAAGATTTTATTTATTTATTTGAGAGAGGGAGAGCACTAGAGAGAGAGAGCAAGCATGAGTGGGGGGCAGAGGGACAGGGAGAAGCCCTCAGCAGGGAGCCCAACGTGGGGCTCGATCCCAGGACCCTGGGATCATGACCTGAGCCAAAGGCAGATGCTTAACCGACTGAGCCACCCAGGCGCCTCTAAAACCAATACTTTCTATATGATAGGGATACATTTCCTAAAGATACTATTTTTAAAAGTTGTCACTGAGGGCTGCCTGTGTGGCTCAGTCAGTTGAGCATCTGACTCTTGCTTTTAGCTCAGGTCAAGGTCTCATGGGTCCTAAGACCAAGCCTCGTGTGGGGCTCTGCACTCAGTGCAGAGTCTGACTGGGATTCCTTTTCCTCTCCTCCCCCTCTGTGTGTCTCTCTCTCAAATAAATAAATAAATATTTTAAAAAAGAAAGAAGTTGTCATTGACATGAGTTAAGATATCAGAAGTCCAGGGAGAGAGAACAGAGGGACATACAGAGAGAGAAATGGAGCACCTCCCAACCAAAATGTTACAATAAACCATCAAAATGGCTAAATTTTTAAAATAAACTCTCCAACCTGAGGAACCTATTTTTATGACAACAGACAGGGATTTGGGCTGAGATTCTAGGTTACCATATACAGATGAAAGTTACAACAGGATAAAGCAGGTCATTTTGACACCAAACCGAAAAATGCCTATTTTTCATTTCCAAGTAATTTGTGAAACAGAAATCTCTGACCTTTAACCCATCCCTGGGATTCATTTTATCCCTTACCCTTGCCCCATCCATCACCCTCACCTGTCCATCACCCCTAACCTATCTCTGACCTGTGCCCCAGGGGTGGGAGTCAGGGTCAGAGCCAAGAGCCTCCGAGAAGGGGCAAGGATATATGTTTTGTCCATTACTTCAAATTAAAGTACTGGAAGTCCAATAGTGCTATGACAGAATGTCCCTACACAAAAAAAGCTGAGTTGACACATCTGGATCTGAATATCTTGCACTGAGAGATTTAAAAGTATCAAGACACAAAGATATAAATATCAATGAGCATAAAACAGGTAGCAGGAGACATGGAACATGCTTGAAGATCTTTCTCTGCTGCTCATCCCTCAGTACACATCTCCCCATGAGTCAACTTAAGTTAAATAATGTAGGGTGGAGAGGTTATAGAGGAAAGAAATGAGAAGACATGAATTAGGCCTATCTTCTAAGAGTCTACTTGGAGTTTAATATGTGCCCTAGAGTAAGTCACTTCATATCTTGGCATATCCATTTTTCCTCTATAACATATTAACAGTAATAACTGCCTTGCAATAAGAGGCACCCAATAAATAATCATGAATGAATGAATGAATTCACACATATCTCCTAGATGCTTTTAGGTTCTGCAAATTAAAAAGTGAACTGGTCTTTGGCTGAAAATAAGAACAGGGATTCTTACAACTCTGTAAAGTAGTGTTTAGGAAGTAGGATATTTGCTATCTTTCACTAAACTAAACACTTCAATCCATGCCCCCCTCCCACCCAGCTATCCATTAACACCTTATTTTATTGCAGAAATTGCCTTCAAAAATAAACCCTGAATATAAGTATCCTTTTCTCAACTCCCAGGAAAAGAAAAAAAAAAAAAAAAAAACCCTGCTTTTTTTAACAAAATGGCCCCAGAATGATATTACATTAATGGACAATCATGTATTCAGCAAATCCATTCAATAAACTTCTATGAGCCCTTACTACCAGGGAGGTATTATTATTCCTAACAGAATCCATTATTGTTCTTCCCCTCCAAGAGATAATAGTTTAAGGGAAAGCTGAACCGATAAATAAGTATTTAGAATCCAATGGCAGAAAGAAGTAGCAAAACACTAAAGCAATGGTATGTCAGACTGCCTGGATTCACATCCTGGCTCCAACACCTACTACTGGTGTATCCTCGAGCAAGTTCTTTAATGTCACTAGGCCTCAAATTCTTTATCTGTAAATGGTAGTAATAATTTTACTTACCTCAGAGGGCTGTTATAAAAATTGAATAAGGGGATCCACGTAAAGTACTTTTCACAGGGCTGAGAATACAGTAAACACTTGACAAGTTTTGTGGTTGTTGTTAGGTGTTATACCTTGGTGTAAGTACAAAACATTATGAACTCCAGGTGAAACCACTCATCTTTCCTGGAGAAACCAAGAAAGTCTTTGAAAAGGAAACGACAATGTGAGGGGTCTCTCCGTAGAAGACTAAGCTTTCAAGCAGACAGAAAGGGAAGATAACATTCAAGAAGAAGAAACAGTTTGTACAGGGGCACAAAGTTATCAAAAAGTTTTGCATTCAGGAGCAGTCTGCTCAAGACCTCTAGACTCCAGCACCTAGTAAAATACCAGAAGATAAGGCTGAAGATAATGGGAATGACTTGTTGAGTTATGCAGAGGAGTATGGGGTCTATTCTGAATAAAACTTGAATCCCTTAGATGCTTTTAAATAAGATTTGACATGAACAGTTGTGTTTGTTGTTTGTTTTCTGGAAAGTAACTCTGGTAGTGTTTTGGAAAATGGAATGAAGAAGAAAAGACTTGGTATAAGAAAAGAGCAAGGAGGGAGTTGTTACAACCTTCCAAAGGAGGAATAAGAAGGTAAGGAAAAAGATGATGGAGAGATTCTAGGGACATCTCAAAATGGAATTTACAGAATTTGATAGCTAGTTGGATGTGGGAAGTAAAGAAACAAGAGAAATCAAGGATGACACTGACATTTCTAGCTTGGAATGGTAAAGCCATTGACTGGAGTGGTGAATATAAGAGAAGAAGGCTCAGGATGGGAGAGAATATGTGTAAAAGAGAATACATATCTTTATTTACACTAAGACATGGTCTGTGGGACAACAAAGTGGAAAAGACCTCTAGTTAATCAGCAACACAGATCTAGGGTTCAGAAGAGATTTCATTACTTGAGACACAGATTTGAGAGTAATTTTCTTAAAATAGACCCCATCTGAATAGGCAAGACTGCCCAGAGATTGTTGATTATGTACATGGTACTATCTATGCAAAATATTGTAGGGGAATGTCTGTAGGTTAAATAAATATTGTTGAAATAGTATAGCTATATAGACTCAAAGCTGGTTGAATAATAATCCTACCTCCCCATCAAAAAATTAAACAAAAAAAGTGGATGAGTTGACCAGAGTTGTCTACCCTGCTTTCATATAATATGAGTTCTATCCTTTCTTCCTTCCCTGATATTCTATAGCAAGATGTGTCCCTCCATCTATCTAAGGTTAATGCTGTGCTTTGGCATCTCCTTGCCTTTCTATTGTCTTCTTTCTAGCATTTAAACACACTTGCCCAAATCTACCCCAACTTAAGAGACCCTCCCTCAACCCAATAGCCCCCACTAACTACTCATTTCTTTCCTTCCTTTTGCAACACATTCCTTTAAAGACTAGCCTACCATTTCTATTTCCTTCCTCACTCAATCTTAAACCCACTGTAACCTGGCTTCTGCACCCATCACTTGTATCTCACTAAAACCAATAATGACCTACAATATTGATAAACCGAGTGGATGCTTTTCAGTCCTAATTTTAC
The DNA here is from genome assembly GCF_964656455.1 of Halichoerus grypus. Lineage (NCBI taxonomy): Eukaryota > Metazoa > Chordata > Mammalia > Carnivora > Phocidae > Halichoerus > Halichoerus grypus. The sequence continues at coordinate 65,488,221 of NC_135714.1, forward strand.
TTAACCTCCCAGCAAAAGTTTTGATACAAGTGACAACCTCCTTTTTAATGACTCACTTTTTTATTGATTTGATTTCTGTGACACTACATCCTTCTGATTTCTTCCAACATCTATGGCCCTATCTTCTCACTTTCCTTCACAGGAAATAGTCTTCTCCCAGGCCTTATATACCAATACTCTCAGATTCTTATAAACACTCTTCATTTCCACTCCACACATTCCCTGGGCAATCTTGTCCATTCACACTCTGTCAACCATTCTCTATATGTGTATTTCTCCCATATTCATATTTCTATCCTAGAACGCTATCCTGAGTTATAAATCAACATGCCCAGATCCCTGCTAGTCATCTTTGCTGGGAGATCTTACAAACACTACAAACCTAACATGTACCAATCTGAACTCATCAACTTCCTCCCTGACCCTATTACCTAAGAAAATTGCACGCTAATGGAACACTGGGTGTTATGCCCAAACAATGAATCATGGAACACTGCATCTAAAACTAATGATGTAATGTATGGTGATTAACATAACAATAAAAAATTTTAAAAAAAGAAAAGAAAGAAAAAGGCACCCTATTCTGCCAGTTGCCCATGCCAGAAATCAAGGAATCATCCTTAGCTATTTCCTCTACCATATATCCAAACTATTGTCATATTGTGTTGATCTTATCACTCAAATATCTCTTGATCTTCAATGCTATTATTCTAATCCTGGCCACTACCATCTCTTGTCTAGATTATAGCCTTAGACCTAGACTTCGTGTCTGATATCTTGCTTCTTCTGTTCTTCAGCAACCAAATGATTTTAAAATAAAAATCATATCAAGTCACATACACCTACCTTCCCAAGTAAAAATTTCTTGTTACCCTTAAAATAAATCCAAATTCTGGTTTTACAAGCCCCTCCATGATCAGGCTTTTTTTTTTTCTTTTTTGTCTCACTGTTTATCATTCTCTATTTCAAGTTGCAATTTTCAGACATTCTGAACATTTTATAGTTCTCTACCTCTCCAGATTTTCATACTTGGTGTTTCCCTGCCTCCACCTTGTCTTCATGTGGCCAAACCCCATTCATTCTTTGGATATCTGCGTGAAGGCCACTTCTTTTTTTTTTTTTTAAGATTTTTATTTATTTAACAGAGAGGGAGAGAGAGCACAAGTAGGCAGAGCGGCAGACAGAGGGAGAGGGAGAAGCAGGCTCTCCGCCGAGCAGGGAGCCCGAAGCGGGGCTCGATCCCAGTACCCTGGGATCATGACCCGAGCCGAAGGCAGCTGCTTAACCGACTGAGCCACCCAGGCGCCCCAAGGCCACTTCTTCAGGAAAGTTTTTCTGACCCCTAGATTAGGTTAGGTTCCCTTCATGTAAGATCTTATAACCTCCCAACTTAAAAAAAGAATCATATCATCCATCACAATTTTACTTGTCCAATGACTACCCATATGTTCTATGAGGGAAAAGGTCATATGTGACTTGTTCACCATAATATTTCAGTTCATGTCACATAGCAGGTGCTCAGTGATCACTTGGTAACTGTGCTGGATGAATCAAATTGAGTCATAGAGACTGACTATGCTACTCTACTTTGTGCATGACAAGAACTGAGAGAGGTAGTAAATAAGTTGGATAACAGAACTGGGTTTATAAATTATCTCAATTGATCAAATTGTAAAAATGAATAAAATAAATATAATGGCCTATATTCATACTCAAAGACTCATTTACATAAATATAAAAGAAAATCATGTTTTAATAGCAGGTCATGTGAAAATGTCTTAAGAGCATGTGCAAGTACTTCAAATTTCACAGGGCCCACAGAGGAACATGGCTGATAAAGAGAAACTGATGCCATCTTACACTGTATTAGTAGAATATTAGTGTTACACTGAAGAAAGCCTACAGCTTGTCCTTTCATCATAGCCCATTCTTACGTTGTACCTGGCATACACCAAGTATGTAAAGAAAGCTCCTGAATGAAGAGTAAAGTCTTGAAGTGTTTTTGCCAAACTGACCACCTGAAGAACAATACATAATTTTTGACATTGGTAACAAAGAGTATGCAAAAAAAAAAAAAGTATAACCTAGTCTAGAAGGAATAATAATACCTAACATAGCATTGATTATGTATTGAGCACTGTTCTAAGCACTTTATATATATTAACTCATCTATCATATGAAGTAGGTACAATTACTATCCCCATTCTACAGTGATAAAAGTGAGGCACAGATAGCTTATGTGACCAGAGTCACATAAGTAGTAAGTGGGAGAGCCAAGTATTGAAACCAAATAGCCAGCAACCAGCAGCCCACACTTCTGGAAATCAATTATAACAATATTCTACTAGAAATAAAGAAGGAAAATCATTAGCCCAGGAGTGAGCTGGGGAGAAGATTCAGAAGAAAGCATATTAACTGGCTTCATACTTTAAACATCAGGCAGAAATCAAAAGGAAACAGATCCTGGCTCAATAAAATGAAGAACTTTCTAATGCTTTGATTTGTCTCACTAGTGAACAGTCAGGGTCATTGGGTTCCCTGTTAATAGAGTATCCAGGTAGAGGCTAGAAGTCCTTCTATACATGGTATCAAGAGCAGTCCCACTCTGGGAAAAAGGTGAGAATAGAGAACCCCTGAAGTCCATTTTCTAGGATCTGTAATGTTAAGAATACAACATGCACCTCAATCTCAGACAGCGCAGACCAGAACTCAGTCAAGATGGGGATTTAATAGGCAATAAAAAACTACCAAGATAATGAAATGGATGGCATTCAGAATAGTGGACCCTCACATCACCTTTAAAGATGAAGATCCCAGCTACCTTTTTCCATATCAAGCAAATTCAGAAATGGAAACAGCACAGCAAAACAATGCCATGCTATAAAACCCTAAGAAATGCCAAGTTACTAATATATGAGGCACGGGTCAACTCTTTATGCACCTGGTTTTCCATATCAATAGATAGTGTCAAAGAATTTATTTGCGTTGTTCAGACTGTGAAATCGCTTCTTTCCCCTCAAAAAGGAGAAGACCTAGTTAAACCTGAGATTAAAGAGGCAGATAAAAGAGTCTCCTGGACTGCGAAGGCCAGGAATTAGACATGCAGCTACGGCTATAGCAGTCAGTCTCCAGACAAGATCCATTACAGGGACGTCTGCCATCAGATGCTAGCGAGGCTAATCCTTTTGCAAAGCATGACAGCTTCTCAAACTGGACTGTAGTGAATCCAAACCAGATTTTTATGCTATATGATCAGCTTTCAAAATACAAAATCATTTTTATATTGTGTTGAGTTTAGGTTTATTACATTTAAATTTGGAAACAAGGATATAGATGCCTGCAATGCAGCTTGTCCCAGACTCCCTTGATGCTCATCTTGCAGAATAAAATGTCAGATGATAGTGAGATAGAAATAAATATATGCAACCAGAGCTGCTTGATAACAAAATGCTGTCAAATGATAACAGAGTTTTCCACATCCTTAAAGAAAACCATTCAAATTTCCATCTCTGAAGAAAGAGAGCTACAACATGTCACCGGAACATTCTCATTGATCCGTAGCTTTTCAACTGCATGTCATCAACTCTGAAGCCATTTAGTACTCTGACAACAAGTTGGAAATTTTGGAGGCTGACTTACCTTTTTGCAGTCAGATAAGGACTTTTCGCTGGCCAATGTGCTGAAAATGGTGGTCTACGAAACAGAAAGTGGGTGACACATTAGAATCATCAAAGTGTAATGATATTGACTCTGCCTTGTTAATTTCTAATCCATGGTGGGCAACACTTCTTATGACCCCATTGATTTCCCTGGATTTTAAAAAATGCCTGCCCTTCAGTACTCCCACTACCAACCACCCTACCCAAGTTGGAATATTCATTATGGGCCAACAACGACAGAGTGACATAAGGACTCTTACTTATCTTTGTTTCACGAACTAGGTACCTACAGCACAATTCGGTTAATTGTCAAAAATCACATACCTTGGAAAGAGGTGAGTAATCAAAGCCAAGAAGTCTGACCTTAGAACCCACCTTCTCACCCACACATGGTACACTCTCTCTTTCACTTGAAGAGATATGTGCATAATGTCAAATGCCAAACCATTCAAATGAAACCTATTATGAGCCTGAGTGATGAAGGGGAGCTTCTCCCCATTTAAGAGATTTGTGAGTCTGAACAGCGGTACCAGATCTTGTCATCTGATCCCTATTTTCTTTAACACACTTGCTCTCCACACGATTTACTTTTTATATATTTTTTTGTTTATTTTCCTGGCCTCATGAACGACTAAAAAGGCACTTTAGCATGCAAGGCCAGTTGGGATTTATATGCAAGTTTGCTCCTTTTGGACTATCCTATGAAGAGTTAAATGTCTACGATCAACCACATAAATGGTATTGACATTTTTTTTTCAGTAAACCTGTCTACTTTTTCTTTAATTACAAAATATATATTCTTAATGAGACAATCTCCTTTCTAACTTATCCTCTTGAGGTAATCAATAATAAAAATTTGTGTTCATCCGGGATGCCTGGGTGGCTCAGTCGGTTAAGCACCTAACTCTTAATTTCAGCTCAGGTCATGATCTCAGGGTCATGAGATGGAGCCCCGCGTTGGGCTCTGCCCTGGGCACGGAGCCTGCTTAAGATTCTCTTTCTCCCTCTCCCCCATCCCCTCTGCTCGCACGCATATGTGTGCGCTCTCTCTCACTCACCCTCAAAAAAAATTCTGTGTTCATCTTTCCACACTTTCTCTGTTTATTCAAATACATATCACATTATATGTAATTACATGACATATATTATCTGCATTATATTGCATATGCACATATAGAAATTTCTTTTCTTCTTGAGATCATATCATCCTATTTAAGAATATAGTATCGGCACCTTTCCAGGTCAGCTCATATAGATTGGCTCATTCTTCTCAATAGCCACATGACATTCCATAATAGAGATATACCATATTTATATGTATGCTTTCCTTTATGGATGGACATTTGGTAGTTTCCACGTTTGGGTTCTTTTATTATTGCTTTTTGTTTGTTTATTCTTGTCTGCCATTACAAACTATGCTGCAATAAACATTTGTATGTATATGTAAATATATATGCAATATATACATATATATTATGTATGTGTGTACATACACATATACATATTTATACTGATAATTTTATTTTGGTTGAATAGGGTCAAAAAACAAAAGAAATGTAAAATAAATAAAGATATTGGTATGGCTTGAAGATGTAATCTACATAAATTTTCTCACACTCTCTCCTTGCATAACATAAAAATGTCTACCCCCCTCCCAGGATTTTGTTTTGTTTTGGGACAAGCACTAGAGATAGTTAAAAATCTGAGCCAGCATATATTCTGATCCAAAGTAATATGCAGCATTAAAGGACAGAAAACACAGATGTGGATATACATACAAAAAAGCATATTTAATGAAAAAAATAAATTCAAGGTTTAGATTGGTGTGATCTTGAAATACGGTTTGCCGGCAGTTTTTGTGTTTTTATTTTGTTTGTGAGAGAAGGTTTAAAAGTTATCTAGAAAGTTTGAATTAAAAGTAGAAAAGGGATGGGACGCGTGGGTGGCTCAGTTGGTTTAAGTATCTGCCTTCTGCTCAGGTCATGACCCCACAGTCCTGGGATGGAGGCCTGCATCAGGCTCCCTGCTCAGCAGAGAGCCTGCTTCTCCCTCTGCTCTTCCCCCCCCCCCAGCTTGTGTGCATTCTCTCTCAATCTCTTTCTCTTCTCTCAAATGAATAAATAAAACCTCTAAAAAAAAGTGGAAAAGTGAAAGAAGGGAAGAATTTTAAGTGGTAGAAGAAAAGAGGAAAAGCAAAAGTGAAAAAAGAAGGGCAAGATAAAAAGTTCACAAAATCAAACATAACAGAATTATCAGGAAAAAGAAAAAAAATGGCTCCCATAAAAAAACAGCCATCTTTGCTCAAAGAGAATGAGGGCCTGTGACTCATTCTTCTTACCATAATTAAACCCACTGACCTAATTTCAACCCTGACAAATAACAGCCCGTGTTGACAGGAGTGGATATATTCTTGAAGTTCCATGCTGTCTTGTTCTTTGCTGTTGCCAGGTATATCTTAGGTTCTCTTGTTTCCATATTCCTTGTGACTAGAAGGACAGATTCTTGCTTGCTATTCAAAGACTGAACCAGTAAGGAGAGAGAAAAGCCAAAGAAAGAGAAACAGTAGCTCTCAACGTGCTACTGAACCACCCCACCTGCAATCTTTCCATCAAATGCCTTCCTTATGATCTTTCTTTGTATTTATGTATTTATATACATGAGCACCATGTTATGAGAGAGGCCTCAATGTTCACACTCAGATTCCTGATCCGTGAAGATACAGACCCCACAAGACTTGGTCATTCCTGTAGCCCCATTATCTAGCCCAGTGCCTTCCATGAAAAAAGGTATCCAATAAATATGCACTAAACAGATGCAAAAAAAAGAAAAGAAAAGAAACGGCATCAGGTGAAATTGCAGTCCTTGTCCCAAAACACTGCTTTGGAAGCGCAGTGCCAGAAAAGCAGCCTCACATATAATAACATTACAAAGTAAAGCCTAGGGAGAGAGGAGAATGAGAAATAAAAGACGCCCAAAAAGTAGTAAAATACAGTTTCTATTCAGTATATTTCTGTTGTCTATTATCTGCTTGGTTTGGTTATCGATTTTTCAATGTCACCTATGAACATTTTGGACTGGATGATTCTTTGCTGTGGGGATGGGAGTGTGCTGTGCTGTGCGGCATCCCTGACCTCTACCTACCAGATTTCAGTAGTACGCTCCACCCCCTGACCCCAGTCCTGACAACCAAAAATGTCTCCAGATATTTCCAGGAGTCCCCTGGAGGGGGCAATTCACCCCCCATTGAGAAGCACTGGTCTAAACTCAAGAAGAGCTAGTCATGGAAATGACCCTGATTCCTTGACCAGTGTAACTAAATTTTTAACAGGGAACAGAAGTTGAAAAGTCAAAATCTGGAGAGGACCCAAATTCTAGCTACTGAAGATTCCATGTGGGGGCAACTTGAGAGACACTAATTGCATTTTTAAGTAAGTTTAAGATATACCACTAGGGACAGTAAATTAAGGAACATGTCTAAGAATTCAGATATTAGTGCTCTAGCCCCAGGGGAAATGATCTTCGAGATTAAACAATACCATTCAACCTTCAAGAATAATCTCAGGTGACCTGAGAAATATGTTTGGAGGAGAAATGAGTCAGAGATGGGTGAAACTGGCTTCACTAAAAAATTAATACAAGTAGCTCTAAATGTTATATTTGTAGAAAGGAACCACTCACTTGAGCTAAAGGACAAATGTACAGTGAAATCTCAGTACCTGGAATGAGTATGAAAGAAGTATGGCATGGGTCAATGAGAGTCTGTATCCTTAATTTGGCCATTTTCTAAGGGGATTTTACTTATACGCTCCGTTGGTCTCATTTCGTTCCCATCGAAAGAAACTGGCATTCCAGTTTCCTAATTAGAGCTATTGTAAATGACTTTGGGTGGGCTTTCTAAACCTTCCAATAACATGTTCACTTTAATTACTGGAAATGAAAGGCTCAAAACATGGTGACTTACCCACACTGTGACCTTCTTGACTGTTGCATCAATATTTTTCTACTAAAGAGGAAACCCCTAATGAGTCTCCTCCACCAAAGTTTGCGTGATGCTGCATTTGTCAAAGGAGTGCAAGTACAATGGTGCACAATGACTTTTTAGAGCACTGACTTCTAACTCTGTTGGCAAGGTGACCAGCATGGGGTGAACAGTATTATACATAGAAGTTGTAGCAATTTGCCAAATGAATCTAGAAAGGTGAGGCCCTACTGTTGTCCATTTATATACTGATACCTGAAATTTCACTTATTAGAGCCCTGCTTTTCACAACAGGCTTTGAATCATCATAGACAAAACCTCAAGGGATGCTAGGGTATAAGAGTCAATGCAAAGGGGGCAATTGAAAATTTCATGTATTATAATTATTGGTCTGTTACACCTTAGAAGGAATGAGTGTATCAGATCTTTTTCTACAAGCAGATTTTTGACTTTGGGTTTTTTAAGTTTTCTAAAAATTTCAAAAACAGATTTTGATGGGAGAGAAATGAAGACTTACATAAAAAAGACACTGGACACTCATGGTGATGGGAAAAGATCTAAAAACATAGGTCACATCAGGCTCCCTAAAAAGCAGACTGTGAGATGGAGGTTAGCATACAGGAGGTTTATTAGGGACTGCTCTCAGGAACTCCACTTGTGGAAGGAAAGGGAAGCGTTCAGGACCAAGCACAGGAAGAAGGTGGGCCCTGGTAAAACTCAACAAAGGTCTCAGTCCACCAAACAGGGAGCCCTGAACTGGGGTAGACTTGTCCCCAGCTGGGGTGGAGCTAAGAGCTGCCCTGGAAGGGGGGCATGACCCTGGGCAAGATGACTATTTTCAGCCAAGGGCAATTTCCTGAGAGGGTGGACAGCTGAGAGTAGACAGCCAGCTGCACTCCTAGAAACAGGGACATCTGTGTGGAGCACTGCTGTGGCCACTACAATATACTTTACTTTGACACACTTTGCCAAGGGCAGATACTGGTTGTGACCGACTTAACTCTAGTTGAACATGATCTCTTATTAGAACTTAGAAGTTTGCTGGTCTTTTATGATAGAATCTCTAAACAGATAAACAAATGGGCCACTTGCTCAGGAGTCTAGGTGCTTGGGTCTAATGTCCCTTTTTAACAGACCTCTTGTGAGCTTAAGATGGGTAACTGGCCATAAGGTCTTGAATTCTTCATTATGAAATGAAGAAACCCATATTCATGTCCTTTTAGGTCATGATAACCTGGCTAATTTGAAGAAAATTGGCCTGATTTTATCAGACACATCTTTTAGAAATCAATGAGTATACTGCCTACTTCTTCCCTCCATCCTCTGAGGAAAGAACATTTGACTGAGTAACATGGTCAGCTCTTGATTACCTCCAGAGCTAGAGAGAGCTTTACAGGTGATCCACAAAAGCATAACTTATAAAATGTCTCTACATCTGATTTTGAGAGATACTAAATAATGGTCTATTTAGAAGATGAGGTGGTTAAACACAACGTCCTTAAATTAACATTAATGATCATTTATAGAAATATTCCAAGTGGGCAGAAAGGCAAAAGCAACCCAGAAGGAAGAGTGACTTGGGATGAAAAACTGGCAATGATAAGGCCTTGGTCTGAGAACCTAAATGGAGGATCAGCAATTGACTGCTCAACTAGTCCAGCCTACAGAAACAGATTCCAGAAGGGCAGCTGCTTATCCCATTCTCACTGGTGGGAGTGGTTTGCAAAATGAGCACTGAAAAGAGACTCCATATGTTCTACACTCCTTTTTAAGAGAGAGTTTACCTCTGAGAGTGATTACAATGTTGTCTCAGTCCCACTAAATTAGGTTTAGAAAAAAAAAACAGAAACAGATAGATTCTAACTCTACTGAGCTTATTTCGTCCATGTAATGTCTACAACTAAGATTTATATTTTAAAAACAGCAAACCTATGATGCTTACTTGATTAAATTGGAACAAAGTCAGGTGCAAGAGAATTGCTTAAGTACTGGATTATAAAAATTAAGGAATTCAGAAACTGAATCTCTGAGATAGATGGTAATGTTACAAAATTTTATTTCAAGCATCAGTTGTTCCTTTATGTGTGTGTATGTCTGTATATGTGTATGTGTGTGTTTCACGCCCAGCCAGACACCACCAAACAGGCCAGCTAGTTTTGATAAATGGTCAAATACAGTTGAAAGCTAAGCACCATTTAAAGGAATGATGCCTGCATAAGGCATCTCCATCTGATACCCACCATTTGTACCACACAGACACAGTGGATGACTTCTTACTCATTGGTAGATGTCAGAACTAGACTTATTCATATTACTAACAATTTGGAAGTCATTTACACATGAATCGATGGGTCCCAAAAGTGCACACTACTTGGATGCTTTCTTAGACATTACAGTCGGCCAATTTTAGGATTTCTAGACAAAGTATAAATTTCCATTTGGTCTTCATGCTTTAGCAAGCTAGTATTGATACATGTACACTGAAAATAGTGGCATCCCTCCAGGCAAAGTGTGGCATTCATATTTTTTAAGTGCATGATTATAAAACACAACAAGCTAAAGGAAAAAAATTATACCCCTGAATAAATGATAAAATTACAGTGTTTTCTTGTAGTCCATGAATACTGCAAATTTCAATTAACCAAGTGAAAAGCCATTGAATGTGCCAGCAGGATTTATATCCCAGACTAATGACCATCATCTGCATCCTATTTAGCTAATGAAGGTTTGGAACACTTGTGGATAATTAAGGGAAAGCTGATGGGAGGAAATTCGAACCATGGAAAGATCAAATCTATTTATGTCTGCATTTAAAACTAAACATATCTAATAGTTCATTCAATCAAGGCATAATGTCTGCTCATTTGGGATAAGATAGATGCTCTTAAGTTAAATAGGCAGGTTAGCTCCCAAAACACAAAATTCATTCCTCATTCATTCATTCCTCATTCATTCATTCAATACTATTTAAACACCTTCCATGTGCCTCTGCCCTTGTGGCTCAACACAATAGCACCATGATTTCCCTAATGTTTTCCCCACCACCTTCCCTCCTCCAGCTTAATTAAGTTTACAGCTCTGGTTTTCACTTTACCCAAGTAACTACCGACCACCTGTCTGTCGTGACAGCTACGGCATATAGCTGCAGTTGTAGGACAGGACGGGAAAATACAGGTGTACAATAGGGCACTTGGCTTTTTCTGACACCTGGCAGAGCACCTCAGGAGTGGGGCCCAGGCTCATTAATAGGTGGGTGTTCATGTGTGGAAGACTAAAGACTGCTTAAAGGAAGATAACACCTGATATTCAGGGATAGCAAAAATAGGAATCACACTCAGTGCAGCTCTATTGAATTTCCCTAAATAGTTTATAGGCATTTCATTCCATTTTTATTATCCCACATGAGAGGGAGCACCTTAAAAACCCCTCACTGGGTCCCTGCCAAGATCTGACAAATTTGTGTCTAACAAAGGTGATGCTTCAGGAACCTCCAATCCTAAGATCTATGTCAATGCTGAAAATGGGACACCTAGCTGGTAGGCATGTTGTGGGAAGTCAACTAATGGTGGCAACTCAATCTTAGGTGCACACATTTATGTTTTTTCAGAATCCCTTCCATGTCTGAAAGGAAAGCCAGATTTTAAAAAAAATCAGCAAAATCAGAGCTTACACATAGCCAGCTGGGCATAACTTTATCTAAGCCAGTGGGTCTCAAACATTAGTGGCATGAGAATCACCTGAAGGTCTTGTTAAACAGGTTGCTGGGCCCCACCTCCCAGAGTTTCTCATGTAGAGGGTACGGGGTGGGGCCCAACAATTTGCATTTCTAACACATTCTCAGGTAAGGTTGATGCTCCTGATCTGGGAACCATCCCTTAAGAATCAGTGGTCTCAACAAACTGAGGGTTGCTGGAGTGGGGGGTGGGGTGGGAGGGATGGGGTGGCTGGGTGATAGACATTGGGGAGGGTATGTGCTATGGTGAGCGCTGTGAATTGTGCAAGACTGTTGAATCATAGATCTGTACCTCTGAAACAAATAATGCAATATATGTTAAGAAAAAAAAAAGATAGTAGGAGGGGAAGAATGAAGGGGGGGAAATCGGAGGGGGAGATGAACCATGAGAGACGATGGACTCTGAAAAACAAACTGAGGGTTCTAGAGGGGAGGGGGGTGGGAGGATGGGTTAGCCTGGTGATGGGTATTAAAGAGGGCATGTTCTGCATGGAGCACTGGGTGTTATGCACAAACAATGAATCATGGAACACTACATCAAAAACGATGTAATGTATGGTGATTAACATAACAATAAAAAGGTCAAAAAAAAAAAAATCAGTGGTCTCATCTATACCCAAAGGAAGTTAACAGCACTGATAACTATTCCTTTTATGACCTCACAAGAAAGGAAAAAGTGTCTTTGAATTTCCATAAGTATAATTTTAATTAGTGACAATACTAATGCCTTCTGATACTTACATAAAACTTCCAATCTCTAAAGCCCCTTGACATACATTGTTTCACTTCAACTTCCAAACAAAACTATAATGTAGTGTTATTAATCTCATTGTAGGACACCAAGAAACAGAAAGGTTAAGTGACTTGCCTAAGTTTTCTTAACTAGAAAGTAGTCAAACCGAGACTCCGGTCACTGGTCTTCAGAAGTATTTCTGGGGTAGAACTGTGCTATGGGAACTGTACTCTGGGATCATCAAAGTACAGTAAGAAATTCATTTAAAAACTGACAAAGTGAGGTTGCTCTAGTCTGACAATATCAATGTCAAAGTTTCTTTACTAATAAACACTAATTTTTTTCTTACTCAGCACCCTTTATAAAAGCTAATGAGCCTTTGCATTCATTCTGAATTATATAAAAGATATTTTTTTAGATCTCCCTTAAAAGGGCTAGGTGGAAGAGAAGCTGAGAAATGTATATATAAAGTCCAAATACAAAGATAAGGTTGGCAGCAACCGCCAACTCTAGGAAGAGAATGACACTGGAGAAAAGGTGTTACTTTTTAGTACCAGTTCCCTTTCCTGCAGGGAGTGGATCTTCGATGTTTCACCAGGTTAGCATCTTTGGGGCAGATAACCAGTCGGAAGCTCTGACTGTGCAGAGAGCAGAAGGAATTCCACAGCTTACAAAGAGCACAGAAGTAAAAAATGATGGGACCCAAGGCTGCTGCCACAAACATCCCCCACCAGAATTGCCATGAAGAGGACAGACTCTCTCCCTTGGCTGCACCCTCACGCCCCTGACCCTAACCAGGAGGATTCTATGAGATGGAGGGAGATGGTGCACTCTGGGACATCATGCGCTTCATGACAATATATGAACATGGCCAATCAGTGCCAGGAGGAGAGAGCAGAGGAACAAAGAGCCTCAATGAAGACACAACAAAATACAACATTTTGGGACAAATGACACCCACTGAGTGGTGTCAAGCTTCCTCTCTCAAAGCTGCAGACCAGGTCTCCTTAAAGCCATCAACTTAATATAACAAGGCTAGATGCCCCTAATCAGGGTCATCCCATTGTTCTTCCCAGCGCAGAATATCCTAATCTGACCTGGTAGGAGCTAAAGGGAAGAGGGATTGAAGGAACTGAGACAAATGAGAGGAGCAGAATATTTCTGAACATTTTGACTTTAAAAGAATAATAAAGAAACGCTACACTAAAATTCTACGTCTATTAGCCTCTATAATTTTCATGTCAGTAGCTATGATACTTTAAATACCAGGAGTACATCAATTGTTTTGAAAGATTATTACTCAGTATTTGGGAATTTAGATCCTTAAGATCCCTCTAAATCTTGACTGTAATCTCTACTGTCCCTTATGATAAACACCTTGATAGAACTTGATCCATACTGTAGTGTAAGCTCATCGAGGCCAGAGGCCAACTCTTTATCATCTTTGTACCCTATACTTTAGCACAGTAATGGGCATAAGAATGAGGACTCAGTAGGGACTTCGTAAATGTTTGTTGAATGTATAGTGAATAAGGTGAGGGAGGCAAGGGGGAGGAAAAAGGAAGAAGTGGGGAAGGAGGAACAAAGGGATTTAGACAGGGAAAGAAGGAAGAGTAATCCTAACGTGGGGACAATATTCTAGAGTAGGAAAAGTGTTATGAGTTGAATTGTGTCCCCCAAAAAGAGATGCTGATGTCCTAACCCCTGGTACCTGTGAATGTGACCGTATTTGGAAATACGGCCTTTATAGATGATCCAGTTAAGATGAAGCCATTAGGGTGAGTCCTAATCCAATATGACTGGTGTTCTTATAAAAAGTGGGGAAATTCAGGAGCACCTGGGTGGCTCAGTCAGTTAAGTGTCTGCCTTTGGCTCAGGTCATGATCCCAGGGTCCTGGGATTGAGCCCCACATCGGGTTCCCTGCTTTTCAGGGAGCCTACTTCTCCCTGCTGCTCCCTCTGCTTGTGTGCTCTCTCTCTGTCAAAGAAATAAATAAATCTTTTTTTAAAAAGGGGGGGATATTTGGACACAGAGGGATGATGAGGTAAAGACGGCCATGTGATGATGGAGGCAGAGACTGGATGGATGAAGATGCAAACAAGGGAACCCTGAGGATTGCTGGCCACCACCCGAAGCTAGGGACAGGCAAGGAAGGATTCTACCCACAGTCTCGGAGAGAACACAGCCCTGCTGACCCGTCGATTTTGAACTTCTAGCCTCTAGAACTGTGACGCAATAAACTTCTGTTGTTTTAAGCCACCCAGTTTATGCTTTTTATAGTAGCCCTAGCATTTTAATACCATAGTACATAACCAGTATCTCTCCGTACTAATCAACTGTAACAGTGATTGACAAGCCATTCCTATGGAGGGGCAGATAGTAAATATTTTAGACTTTGGGAGCCAAAAAGTCTCTGTCACAACTCAACTGCATCAATGTAGCATGAAGGAAGTCATAGAAAATATATAAATGAATAAGGATGGCTGTGTTACAAAATAACTTTATTTTACAGACACTGAAATTTGAATTACATAGAATTTTCATGTGTCATGAAATATTCTTCTTTTGCTTTTTTTTCAACTACTTAAAAATGTGAAAACCACTCTTAGCTTGCAGGCTGTTCAAAAACAGGCAGTGGGCCAGATTTATCCTGCAAGCAATAGTTTGTCTGCCTCTGGGCACAGATCTAGGAATCAAAAACACCTGACTCTAGTCCTGATTCCACTGATTACTATTTTCATAACTGTGATTAAATCACTGGCTTCCATCTTCAAGAGAATATAATAGGGCACCTGGGTGGCTCAGTCGGTTAAGCATCTAACTCTTGATTTCAGCTCAGGTCCTGATCTCATGGGTCATGAGATCAAGCCCCATGTCAGGCTCTGCACTCAGCGGGAGGCTGCTTAGGTATTCTCTCCCTCTGTCTCTTCCCCCACTTGCACACGCTCTCTCTCTCTCTCTCAAATAAATAAATAAATCTCTAAAAAAAATAAAGATAATTTTTTTTAAGATTTTTTTATTTATTCATTTGAGATACAGAGATACAGAGAGAGAGAGAGCATGAGCAGGGGGAGAGGCAGAGGGAGAGGGAGAAGCAGGCTCCCCACTGAGCCAGGAGCCCGACGCGGAGCTCGATCCCAGGACCCTGAGATCATGACCTGAGCTGAAGGCAGACACTTAACGCCACCCAGGCGCCCCTAAAAATAAATTTTAAAAAAGAGAACATAATAGACTTTTCCCTACCCACATAGAAGGTTATTATGAGAATAAGATGAAAATCGTATACTTCAAAATACTTTGTATATATAATGGTATTGATACTTGGATATATTTACTCTGTCTTACTCTTCAGAAATAAATATTAACACTAAGGTCAGGGTGATGATCAACTGACTGAGTCATGGGGCCAGGGCAGGGTGGAAGCAAAGATATAAGCCCCTTCAATCACCCACATCTTCAGATATATCAGGGAAGTGGACAAGGAGATGCATACCACACACAAAGCTGTCAGAAAATGGACTTTCTGAGGTAAACAGCAAGTCCAAGGCAAATGGTCATCATCTTTGGTCATATTTGACCCTGGGCTACCGCTGAACCATGAATTTCTTCTTCTAGGGAACGTTCTGGACTAGGACAGTTTGCTGCTGGGAGGCTGTACTGTAACTCGGTTCCCTAGATTATCACTCTAAACAAACATTCATCATCCACTAAAGCTCCTCTGGCCATCTTGAGCCCATTTCTATAGTGCCAACAGTTAACAAAGCCATAAATATTACCCTCCATGCAGAATCATCTACCATAAGGAATTGGAACATTGCCACTGTGCTCTGCGGGGACTGGACTTGAGCTGACAGCTCCAGATTTTCAGGTCTGGCACAAGGTAAAGCCAAAGAGAGCACCAAAGAACAAAGAAAATAGTTCACAGGAGGAAATACATTTTCTCACACTGCATAGGGCTGTAGACTTCCCTGGAACTGAGTTATGCCCTTGAGGAGCCGAGAGCATACCTTTCCAAATTACTAACATAATTCACCATGGTCATAAATCCTTAGAAAGGATTTTTTACTCCAAATTAATTATTCCAATATCCTTCATTCCTAAGACTGTGTATTTCCTGGATGTAGGGATAAGTGTTGTCACTAAACTTATTCTCAGTTCCTGACTCCTCATACTCATGAATGAAGTGAACAGAAGAGAATCCACATCCTCAGCCGACTACTGGCTGCTACCAATATTCATACTCTCATCCTCCCTGTTGCATTCCTCCCCATTCCCACCTCCACCCTGGAACATCACCACCTGCCTTCCTAAGAACAGAGAAGAAAACCATGGTTATTACACATCTCTTAGCAACGTGACACCTTCTAAAAGACTCTTACATAAAAGCATGATGAGGCCAGAGATGTCCCTCTTGGGAGCAGGGCAGCTTAATGGAAAGGGAATGGGCCCAAATCCTAGCTCTGCCCATTGTATAGGGATTGGGGCTCATCACTTAAGTTCTCTGAGCCTAAATTCCTTATCTGTAAAATGGGAATGAGACCATTTACCCTAGAGTATTTTGTAAGAATTTAAGAGGATATGTGCTCAATAAAGAGTACTATTATTATTATTTCTGAGAACTCAGGACTTCTTCTCCAGCTCTGTCTCCAGCCACACTTATTCTACAGACTTCACAAATACCCATTTATAGGGCTATCTCTGTGCCACTAAGCCAATAATGGTGAATGGGAAAGAAGGAAAAAGCTACAAAGTTACTTGAAGCCTGGACTCTACAATAGCAAGTGGCTGGGAGCAGGGAGGAGGGATTGGCCTTTCCACCCTTGAATAATCTTTGGGTTATTATAAACTGGCAAATCTTCATGCTCCTGGTTAAACTAGATGGATAATGACTTATGCTATGAAGTATATTAGTCTCAAGCCTAGTTGTAGGTGCTTAATGATAAGATTCCCTCCTTCAAACTTCTCAGGAAAGATGGGGATTAAATTGGTACCAGCCTCGGGCAATGAAGTTGAAGGTGCTCAATCTTTGGAGGGGTTCTGACTAGCAGAGTGGTGGGGATATCTTTTATCATAAGGCTTTAACACAATGTTATTCTTTCTCTTTTTCATGGTAATTCCGTGTACTAATATATACCTAAATATATCCATCTTTAAAAAAAGAAAAAGAAAAGGAAACCAACTATGTTAATTTGTAATCCAAGCTGATGAATTACTGATGTGTAAATTTGAGGGTGGGGAGGAAGGGAGGAAGAAGGTCAAAAAAGAAAGACATTTTCATAATCACTGACTATTACAAATCACTTAAATGGACACACAACAATAATAGAGGGTGCAAGGCCCAATGTGATGGGTTCCTGTTTAAAAGCCCAACACTGTCATTAATAAATGAAAGGTGATGCACCATTATCTCAGACACTGTAAGTGATGGTTTGACCAAAAAACCAATGGCTACACAATTTTACTGTACACCAGAAGTAAAAAGATCTAGCTTGCCATAAGCACATTTCATAATTAGAGCACTGCCAGATGCAGTCCTTGTCCTCGTTCTAAATTGCTGCATCTTCATTTCTTCAGAGAGTTTATTTTGAGTTCCACCTGCACAAGCTCTCCAAGTGAAAGGCTAATAAGAGATGATTAAAGTGTTCCCCAGGGCTTGGGGAAATCCCATGCTTCATTTTTATTTTCAGTTCTTTCCAACTGCCCTGGGCCCATTTATTCAACAAACATTACTGAGCACTTATGTTGCAGGCATTAGGCTGGGTTCTGCTGGGAGGATATTGATGAATGAGATGTGACATGGGCCTTGAGAGATGATAAGCAAATCTGTGAAGCTTCCATATTCTTTGGAGAAGTTCTACTGAGTTCTGACCCTAGTTTTCTTCTCTTCTATATGTCTTCTTTTCTTCCTGTGTGATCTCTTTTTACTTTGTGCCACTTCTGAACTTTGTACATATTTCTACAATAACCTTCACCCCACTATATTGCACTTATCTGATTATGCCCCTGCCCCTTCTTTGGAAGCAGAGGCCATGCCATATTCATATTCCTATTCTAAATGTCACAATGGCTGGTATGGAGATTTTTTTTTTAATTTATTGAATATGAACATAATCCATCTACTTCTATGGCTTCAACTAGTAGTATATGATGATCATTCTAAATGTGTGTGTTCATCCCTGATCCCCCCCAAGCTTCAAATTCATTATTTTATTAAATATCTACTGTGTATTAAATATCTGCACTGGAATGTCCCACAGGCATCTCCAACTTGAGTTGTCCAAAACTGAACACATTGTATTCCCCTCCTGAAAAACTGTCACTAATTGTTCATATATTGCTTAATGGTGAGACCATCATATTCCCTCTTTCAACCACAAATCTCAATGTCTTTTTGACTCGTCTCTCTTCCTTACCCATCACATTCTATTGATTCATCTACAGGAAACTCTCAAGTCATAAAGCTTTCTTCTTAATAGTCTAAGACTAGTTATAGTTAGGCACCAACCGTTTATAATAGTTGAAACCAAGTTATAATTGAGAGTGCCTAGGAAAATGTGTGATTATAAGAAATAAGGAATTGGGACAATTTTTGATATTTATTAAGATGAAGAGAAAGAAGAACCAACTAAAGAAATTAAGAAAAAGCAGTCAGAGGAGGAGAAGAGCCAGAGTGTTATCATAGAATAGCACTTCCTAAAAGAAACCTAGGAGAGCACTTCCTCAAAGAAACTCTCCCTGATCTTCCAAATCAGAACTAGAATCCCATTCTCTATACTCCCACCTCATACCATACTAATCCCTGTGAGACTGCTTATCACAGTACACTTTAACTGTCTACTTGTCTGCACCCCTCACAGAATATTACTTCCCCAAAGGCAGGAACTATGTCAGTGACAGCATATGGCACAGTGCATGAAACATAGGTAGTGCTCAATAAATATTTGTTGAATAACTGAAGAGATCAATGATTAAATAAATGAGTGAAATTCAGTCAAGAGAGCACATAGGTTTGAAATATGCCCCTGACTTTAGTATTTAGGAAGATACTGGGTAACTTCTATTCTTTTTTTTTTTTTTATATTAATCACCATCATCATTAGTTTTTGATGTAGTGTTCCATGATTCATTGTTTGCGTATAACACCCTGTCCTCCATGCAGTACATGCCCTCTTTAATACCCATCACCAGGCTAACCCATCCCCCCACCCCCCTCCCCTCTAGAACCCTCAGTTTGTTTCTCGTCTTTTGCCACATATACCCATATAACTCATTGGTTTCAAGGGAAGATTCAAGAACGTGAAACAAAATGAAAAGCCTCATGGCTGTCACTTGGCCTTCCTTCCCAGAGCCATCACTAGAAAGATGGATGGATGGATGGCTCTGAATGGGTGAAAATGGGTTTTATCCAATGGGTTTCACCCAGATAGCATATGAGTCATTACCTCCTTTAAGAGATGGAAAGTTAAACACAACATTTCAAAATTGCTTCAGCAAATAGTAATCTCTTTAAGCCACGGAAACTTTAAGCAAATTGTGATCAACTCATCTCTTAGCAATCTTGAATTTTTGGCTCCTACATCCTGTACATACTATAGTCATATGCCCTCTATTTGGGAAATCATTGCAAAATAGGACAAAAGATTATTTATCATCGTAAGACCCCAAGTTGCTGATATAAAAGGAATATTTTAATGACAAATTCCTAGACAAATGAATGGAACAGTACTTCCAACAGATTGCTAATGTTTTGTTTTTAGATTCACAAATGAGGAGAACTTGAAATAAAGAGGATTAGAAATGGGAAACATAAGTACAGGCTATAGACAACAAATGGCCTTCAGGACATGAGGTGAGGAATTAGAAGAGAATGTATTTCAGCATTTTCTAAGAGCTGCAGGAAATTGAAAAATTAGCCACCCCGGGCCTGTGCAAACACAATGATGACCAATAAACTGCCTTTGTTCTCTTGTCCTTTCTGACTTTACCAGTGAGTGTCATTTGCATACAAGGGACTATTACAACAAAGACCTTTGAAAGAAATTTGCTTGGTTCCTCAGCCTTGCCCCTTGGGAAGTTAAGGAAGACCAATTAAATCCTTCCCATCAACCACACATACAGACTGGATCTCCAGGACACTTGTGAAATCTGATTGAAACCATATTCTAAAACAGATAAACCAGCTTCCTCTAAGTTAGAAGCCTTTTTTTTCCCCCCCCAAGGCATTTTGAAAACCATTTCCTAGAGTGGTCTGCCAGAAGATGAAGGAAATCCAAATGCCCTGAGTGAGTTGTGCTGTACCCCAAGCTGCAGGGACACTGTTTACTCTAGGAAGCCCATGGCACAACAGAGAAACGATTCACATCTCAGGGACATCAAGTCTCACTCCATCCTTTTGATCACAAAGAATTAAGGCTGGAGTTCAGCAATACCATTTCTATACTGTTTAACTGGACATCTCAACATTTTTAAAGGGCTACGAAAGGACAACTGTACATTGTTCAAAGAGAGCTGGGTGCTATGGGCTGTTAAAGAGAAGCAGTGTACCGCAAAATATCAGTGTAATTAATATGGTAGTAGAAGTATAAGACTTGTAGTCAAAATACATAAATACACTGCCTTGAATAGTGACCCATTGTAACAGCATGACTCTGTACAAGTTACTGAACTTTCTGGGCCTCCTTCACTCTAAAATGTAAAGTTTCCCTGACTGTATAACGAAAACAAAAAAAAAAAAAACCCACTTCACAGCATGGTGAGGATTAAATATGATCATATATGCACTTAGCTCAGACACCTGGTGGATATTCAGTAAATATTGTTTTCTCTTCTACTCTGAGCCTTTTTTTTTTCTAAAGATTTTATTTATTTATTTGAGAGAGAGAAAGACAGAGAGCGTGAGAGAGAGAGAACATGAGCAGGGGAGGAGGGGTAAAGGGAGAGGGAGAAGCAGACTCCCCACTGAGCAGGGAGCCCAATGCAGGGCTCCATCCCAGGACCCTGAGATCAGATGGTGACCTGAGCTGAAGGCAAACACTTAACCGACTGAGCCACCAAGGCGCCCCCACTCTGAGCCTTTTTTAAAAATTTAGAATAGAAAAGGAAGTTTATCTATCAAACAATTTTTGACATAGCACTAAACTAATAAATTAAGATGGGTATACCATAATAGCAGATACAGTATTTTATTACATAAGACATCACTAAAAAAGAAAAAATGCCACTAATTATATGTTGCCATTGATTAAAGCGTTAAAATTTCAGAAATGTTAAAATATGAAAATATTAATGTTAAAATATGCACATATTTTCATAAAATCAATGAAATACAGTTAAGTGCCTAGGATTCCAGATAAGCTCGGAGATACAACAGAAGCAAGAACCAGGAAACAGAAAATTCCATATTTCCTTCTGTGGCTTACTGCCTTTATCTTGAAGAGAAAAAAATCATGAATGTATAGGCCAAAGTGTCAAGCAATTGTTCAGTTGGGAGTTCCTTTAAATACCAGCTTACCCAATTTACACCAGTAACTAGATATACAGAAACCGCCTCTGAGGGAAAAGGCAAATGGAAGAAGTAAAGGGCATTTGAGAAGGTTTAACCATCTGCTTTTTAAAATCATAGTTAATTTCCATCTTAGGGTTTCCTTATGTTTGAGTTTAAGTATTAAGTACGTAATTCTAAATCTGCACGGAGACTACATGGTAGTAGCTCTGTGGCTTGTAGAGGGACACTTAGAGCTCTCCTGACCACTGTTATGTAACCTATAGCGACATTTAGTGGTGGCTCCCTCAAATTACAACCAGGTGTCCCAAAGGGGTAGGACAATTGCTGGGACAGAATGACTAAGCAAAATTCTCCTTTATCCACAGTGTGCGTGATGCCTCCATAATCTTGCCTGACAGGTTATTAAAATCTCTTCTGGAGGTTTTCTTCTAGAAGTAGTAGCAGTTAATATCATTGCAATCTTATATTGTACAGAGTTTGGTATTCTCTGCATATCCTTTATTTCATTAATAGAATTATAGAGTTAGAATATACCCTAGGGATTATCTAATCCAATTCTCTCATTTGCAGATTATAAAACCGTGATCAAATATGCTAGCCCAAGGTCATACAGCTAGGTAGAGGCAGATCCAGGCCTTGAACAAGGCCTCCCAATTCTGAAAGTATTGTTCCCTCAATTAAATTATTTTGCTGTCCATAAAGTGCAGATTAAAGTATTAGCTATGCATATCTTTCAACAGTTATTCATTGAGCACTTAATACGTGGTGAAGTGTATTAAAAGGATATTTACAGTTGTCAGTTTGACATGAATTAGGGACTGATACATTTAAAAAAAGTCAATGAAAACTAGTAATTAACACTTATATAGTTGTGACTACCCAATGAGGTGGGTACAGTTATTTTCCCCATTTTACAGCTGAAAAGATTGAAGCATAGAGAGCTTCTGGTACTAATTACTAACTCAAAAAAAAAAAAAAACCATAAAAGTTACATAGAAAAGTAAATGCAATCATAACATACCATATGGTTTAGCTATAATAGTAACACAGGCTGAGTAACATAAACCACAGGTATAATGATAATAGCATAGGCTCAGTAATATAAACCACAATTTTTAGAATATAACCACACTTGGGAGACAAGGTGGAGAGTGTTTGTTGAAGAATGGGGCCAGGGAGTCAGATATAGTAAGGATATAAGAAAACTAAATCATCAGTTTCTACAGCAAACATCAATGGAAACTATCTAAACTGAAAAATCAAGACAAAAATAACAATATAAACATAGAGGTAGGTGTGTGGAGGTAAATCCAGATTAAAAAAAGAGTTAAAGTGGTTGCCTATGGAAAGTAGACTCAAAGGTGGGGAGGGGTGCTGTTTTTAATTATAAGGTTTATAGAACTATGTGATACTTTGAAATATATGTGCATTTAGACTATGATAAAATATAAAATCAAATTTTAAAACTAAGACATAATAAAGGCATATCACTAAAAATATTGCTTTCAAATTATGTATAAAAAGACAATTCACAAGTATCTCTAAATTTTTTACACAATGATTTTATGTCATTTGTGAAAGATATAAAACATCAACCAGATGTTTGAGCACAGAGAGTCTGTGCTCAAATAAAGGCTTTATTCCTGTAATTAAAAGATGGGCAAATAAATACACATTGATATATTTTAAGTTGAAACAAAGTATTTGTGGATATATGTATTGTTTTTTATAATTCCCCTCTTTAACTGAGTTTTTAAATTAATCTAACCAGTATCCCAATCCTGTTGGTAC
Source organism: Halichoerus grypus (assembly GCF_964656455.1). Taxonomy (NCBI): domain Eukaryota; kingdom Metazoa; phylum Chordata; class Mammalia; order Carnivora; family Phocidae; genus Halichoerus; species Halichoerus grypus. The sequence continues at coordinate 65,511,622 of NC_135714.1, forward strand.
AGAAATAATCAGTGCCATGGTATGTCATCCAGATTCCCTCTTCAGAACTGAGGCACTCACTCCCCCAGCTGCTGGGAATGTTGGCAGCAATAGCTCTCAGCTGAGTCACTCTCTAGTCATTACCTTCAGCCAAAAAATGTCATCTAGGCCAAGGTCGCCAACCCTTTTCCAATAAGGGTCAACATGGTGGTATAAAGACTTGGCACTTTTGACTCAAGAGCTCACTCCAGAGCTCTCCAGGGGACCATCTGAGGCCTATGTTGGAACTGCCCAGTCCTGCTTCCTTCCTGCCTTCCTTCCACGGGTGCTAGTCCCATCTCACATTCCCCCGTAAATTCCTTGTACACAAATCTCCATGTCAGAGTGTGTTTCCAGGAAATCTGACATAAGATAGCCAAAGAAGAGTCATTTTACTATTCTACTAAGTATACTACCATCATAATTTTGGTTTAAAAGACTTTCAAGAAAGAGTCCCTCTCAACACCCAAAAAACAAAGAATCCAATTTAAAAATGGACAGAAGACATGAACAGACATTTCTCCAAAAAAGACATACAGATGTCCAACAGACACATAAAAAGATGCAAGATGCTCAACAACACTAATCATCAGGGAAATGCAAATCAAAACTACAATGAAATATCACCTCATGCCTACCAGAATGGCTAAAACCAAAACTACAAGAAACAACAAGTGTTGGCTAGGATGTGGAGAAAAAGGAACCCTCATGCACTGATGGTGGATTGCAAACTGGTGCAGCTAGTGTGGGAAACAGTATGGAGGTTCCTCTGAACATTAAATACTGAATTACTATATGATCCAGTAATTCCATTATTGGGTATTTACCCAAACAATACAAAAACACAAATTCAAAAAGATATATATGCACCCCTGCAAATTGTAGCATTATTTACAATAGCCAAATTATGGAAGCAGCCCAAGTATCCATCAACAGATGAAAGGATAAAGAAGGTAAAGGGTGTGTGTGTGTGTGTGTGTAATAGAATATTATTCAGCTATAAAAAAAAGAATGAAATCTTGCCATTTCAACAACATGGATGGAACTAGAGAATATAATGCTAGGCAAAATAAGTCAGCCAGAAAAAGATAAATACCATATGATTTCACTCATGTGGAATTTAAGAAACAAAACAAATGAGCAAAGGGGAAAAAGAGAGAGATGGAGAGAAATCAGGAAACAGACTCTTAACTATAGAGAACAAACTGGTGGTTAGCAGAGGAAAGGTGGGTGGGGGAGGGGGGAAATGGGTGATGGAGATCAAAGAGTGTACTTACCATGATGAGCACTGAGTAATGTATAGAATTCTTGAATCACTATATTGTACCCCTGAAACTAATATAATACTATACGTTAATTATATTGGAATTAAAATTAAAAACTTTAAAAAAAAAAAAAAAAAAGAAAAAGTCCCTTGACTCTTTTACCTTCTTTTATTTAACTTCCCTTTTCAGAGAGTTTTAAATGATGCATGCCATGTACATTGATCTTATTTCATTGTAATGATGAAATTTATCTTCAAAATAATATTTATTTGAATATTTACTATATGCACATTACAGTGAAAAGTGAAGAGGGAGAAGGCAGAGAATACACAATGAATAAATGAATGAATAAGATACTTTTTTTTCTTCCTTGATGAGTTTATAATTTGCTAGAGATATCAAAGTGTACAATAATTGCTGTACAAACTAGAATGTAACAAAGAAGCAAACAGCTCTACGGAAACTCAGAGACAATTTGATTTTGTTGGTTTTGTGTTTGGTTGGTGGCAAAGGAGTGGAAAGAGAGAAGAGGAGACAAGTGAGGAAATGTTACAATTTCCTGCTTCATCTACTCAAAATCAACTAGCCTTTCAATACTGGTTTGGAGTAAGACAGATGAAAAAGTTAGAAAAGAAATTTCGGACAGATGTAACAGACAAGAGCAAAGGCTCAGAGGTGTGAAGAATGGTGCTGGTGTTGGGGAACAGCTACTAATCTAGTTTGACCGGAGCACCAAATGTACAAAAAGAATTAATGGGGTCAAAGGTTGGGGGGGAACCTACCCGGAAACATATCTTCTTGTTCTGTCACACCCTCCAAATCAGACACCCTAAGAGAAGAACAGTGGCTTTGACCAAGCCAGAGGTCATCACACATCTTTGGAGATGTCATAAGGAATGCTGATGACTGCCGTTTGGGCACCAGGCTAGCTAGGAGCCATGATGCCCAGACCTACTACAGACGCATTTGTTTTTCCATTGATCCACTAAAGACATCTCAGAGGGATTTTTCAGTCAAACCTCTTCCAAAGAGTTACTTTTGCATTACAGTTTGCCAAAAAAACAAAAACAAAAACAAAACCTATATCCATTTGAGGGAGAAAAAGGTTTAAAACTACAACTAAATTTCTACAAAATTATCTGTTAGTATTTCTAGATTTTGCTTTTTTACTATCATGAGATGCTTTTTTTTTTTTGTAATAGAGAGTACTTTGATGCTTGGTTATCTGTATTTCTAAGTAATTGCATCTAATTTAAAGATCCCCATAATTTAATTGCACAAAAGCAGTTTAATTCTCCGGGGATGCATATTCTTCTTATTCAATGCCTTCCTTATTTTATACTTCTACATACTTTGGTCTAAATTCATAGACTACCAGAAAACCATGGTCCAACCATGGTTTATGAGGTATTGAGGAGGGGAGTTGTACCCTCTATGATTTCTGATCATCAGTGGTCTAATCCCAGCAATCAATGTTTTTTTTTTTTTTTAATTTTGGACCATGTTTTTAACAATCACAGCCGTATTTATTATATGAAGATGTCATATTTGTAACTTTGAACTTTGATACAACCCACACTTTCACAAATATATCCAAAAAAAAATCTTTCCTATCCTAAAGTAGACTTTTGAACATAAACTGCCCAGGGACAACTTCAGCCCATTGTATGACAAAGCTGCTAGCTGACCACCAGTTCAATTCCAGCAGTGACACTATCTTTGCCTCTGTTGTAGTATCTTTTATGTGCAATTATTTAAGTATTTCATTTCTATTTTTTGCCCCATTTTTAACCAAAATGCAACAAAAACCAATTCACTCATATGCTAAAATTAATAACAAGAAATCAAATCATGATACAAAAAACAAAGGTAAAATGCCCACTGTAACTACTGTTTAATGTTATACTAAAAGCCAATGCAATATGAAAACAATAAATATTGGAAACAAAGACAAAAATATCATTGTTTGCTGATCACATGTCTGCTTAGGAAAAATAGTTCTAGGAACTCATAAAAGAATTTAGCAAAGTAGAAAAGTCAATAGATTTCTTATATTCCAAAAATTACATGAATAGATAAATTTCTAAGAATAAACTTAACAAGAAATATGTCTGACCCATATAAATTAAACTACTGAACTTCAATGAAATTCATAAAAGAAGAATCAATGGAGATAAATATCATGTTTTTGGATTTAAAAAAAAGCAAACTTTAGCTTTATCAAAAGAGACAAATCCCAACTTCAATCAGGAAATGATAAGACTTAAGCTTCTCGGGGCACCTGGGTGGCTCAGTCGTTAAGCACCTGCCTTCAGCTCAGGTCATGATCCCAGGGTCCTGGGATCGAGCCCCGCATCGGGCTCCCTGCTCAGCAGGAAACCTGCTTCTCCCTCTTCCACTCTCCCTGCTTGTGTTCCCTCTCTTGCTATGTCTCTCTCTGTCAAATAAATAAATAAAATCTTAAAAAAAAAAAAAAAAAAGACTTAAGCTTGTCAGTTGTATGTTCAATGGGGAAAAAATAAAGAACGTAACATGAAATAAGATAAATAGAAATAAACAAATGGAATAAATAAATAAATAAATAGAAATAAATGAAATAGTATCTAAAAGGGTAGGAGTGATTAGGATTTTAGAATATATTTCAGCTCTCTAGCACTAGCTCCTCACCCCACCCCATGACATCTTGAAATTTTGAAGTCCACGGATCATCTTTCATGCACATTTTCAAGAATGCATTGCCTGAAAATAGGCAATCATACTAATTCAGAGTTAATCGTATTTCAACATAGTAGTATAGGCAGATATTGAAACGAGGACATAATTTACAAGAGTACACCTGTGTCATAAAGCTCATGGCTAGTTAATAAGAAATAAAAGCTATTGTCATTTGAAATGTAGAGCAAAATTCATTGATCTCTACTAGAGAGAACAGAATTTATAACGAGAAAAAATTAAACAAGACACATGAGAGTCATGTCTCTATATAATTCAATACCATGAAAACCTGAGATAAACAAGACAAAAATGAAGACCCAGAGAAAGAAAGCCAAATGTGAGTGAATGATTAAATAAATATGTACTCAAGAGAGACACTAATCTATTAAAACATGGAACAGGTAGCAAAAAGATTGAACCAGGTTGATCTGGGTGATGGAGCTGTCCAGCTTCCCACATTCCATGCCAACATTGCAAACTTTGCTCTCTTGTTGGAAATCTCCCCACTTCACCAAGGAGGGATCAAGAATTTTTAATTAGTTAAGTAAAGGGAGCAACCTGTTGCTGTTCAAGTTCTCCATCTTTACAGAGAAGTTCACTACAGGGGCAAGAAACTTGTTATAAGATGGCAGATTTGGTCACTAATTTCATGTTTTTACATTCAGTTATTCCTATGAGATTCTTTACTCCTAGTACTTAGGAAGAGGTTTCCAAACCCCACCGTACATACACTTCTGTATGTAACCTCCTAAACTGTCCAAAGATACAGTTTAACTTCTTAAACTTAACTGAAAACAAACGGAACACTATACCAATTCTCTCTTTAGAAATAACTGATAATTTCACTTAGAAAGTATAATAGAACAGATCAGTTGAATACAAATGTATTAAGAGAGAAATGAATAAAGAAATTATTATTCAATTATAACTATAGAAAAATTAATTATGAAAAGAAGTAAAAACAGGACTTCATATGTTCTCCAAAAGATGTACCTTACCTTAGCCTTGGATTATTATCAACTCCCATTGTCAGACTCTAGGCCAGTTTGTTCACAGGGGCTGGCCAAGAAGGCCTTCTTTGGTGCCAAGCTTCTCTGGCCAAATATCAGCATGGGGACATCCCTGTGTTGGTAATCTCTAGCTAATTTACCAGCAGTCCAGAAACTCCACATTCAGTCAGAATGGCTCTTGTCTACTCCCAACAGAAAGCCACAGGTTTACCATCTTTGCTATGCACTGGAAGATTTTCAATATCAAGTTCTTCAATATATGATAGTGACCATGACCTACATCCTCAGAGGGTCCATAAGTCCCTAGTCCAAGAAAAGGTTTGGGTTTATTCCACAGCTCAACATATGTCTGTCTGACTGCACAGTGGGACAGAATTCTTGCCAAATAACCTGGCACTCTTCACCCTGGCTTTCAGAAGACTAAAAACCATAGAGCCAGTTTAAACAATCTGCCAAGACAATAAATTGGTATATCTCCCAAACAACTTCTTAACTTGGAATGAAAATAGACCTGGATAATTTCCCAATCTTTAGTAATCAAATACAATATATTAATAAATTCTTTCAAAATATATAGGAGGAAAAGAGTAAAAGACTCTAAAATCTCCTAGGCTGGTGGTATAGAAACTACCCAAAATATATTACACTTGTGCATAGGGAAGATTAACTATATCAGAGTGACTCAGATTTTTTATTCTGTATAAATACAGAGACAATCAAAATTTCAATTTCTCTCAATCTCTCTTTCGCCACATATTTGCACACAGTGTCTAGAATAATGACTACACAAAAAACTACTCAATGTACATTAATATGTGTTGAATGAACAAATAAAGAAATGCTGATCTCTAGAAGGAGCCCAAGGCTCTCCTCCATTTTCCTACTTCCACTCCCAAGAAGAGCATGTAATGGGGATGGTAGAGACAAGGATACTGTTGGGTTATAAAAGGTGAAGTTTGGGGTATGACAAAGGTTAAAGGTCTGCCTTCAGGCTGATGTGGTAATTTAGAATCCTAACTTCTTTTAGGATTATCTCTCCTGTCTTCTTCCTGTTGGATGCCCCACAGCAGGAGTACCATTCTTCACCTCCTTCTTTTACTCATCTTCCTTCATCACCTTCACATCTCTTCTTTAGAAAGGCAAGCAGAAAGTAGGGTTAAACCCAAGATAAATGAGTTCCATAAAAACTGCCTTAGTCCTTCTGTGCTAAGCCGGCTAGAGGCATGTCCTCCTCTTTCCTTGCTTCCCCTGACCACCAAGATGGATACAATAGTACAGAGTAAAACCCAAGAAGGAGGCTGGGGAAGTAATAGACCATGTTTTCAGTCAGACCTGCTTTGGAAAAAGGTATCATATTTACTCCCATCCGGAAGATCTGGGGACAACAGGATGGTTTGTGACCTAAAACCTCAGAGAGTAACAAGGAGAATGCATTTGTCTAGCATTTTTGTGTATGTATATATGTATCTTTACGCTCCTTAACTTTGGAGAAATGGCTGGTTAAGGATTTAAAATAGTTGATCATGGTCAAAATCATCTTGATATAATCAACACATAAATTTACAGATCAGTAAGAACTACTTTCAAAAATAGGGTTAGGGGCGCCTGGGTGGCTCAGTCGGTTATACGTCTGCCTTTGGTTCAGGTCATGATCTCGGGGTCCTGGGATCAAGCCCCATGTCAGGCTCCCTGCTCAGAGGGAAGTCTACTTCTCCCTCTCCCTCTGCAACTCCCCCCACTCGTGCTCTTGCTCTCTCTCTCTCAAATAAATAAAATCTTTTTAAAAAATAGCATTAAACCATTACTGCTCCAAAAGACTTCAGAGAGGTGAATACAATATAACACCTATAGGGCATCACTGTAAAACTGTGCAAAGTGAAGTAGGGGAGTGGGTGAAAGCCAGACCCTCTGGGAGGCCTGAGAACAAAACAGCACATAGAGTCTATGAAGAATCCAAGTAGCATAAAGTCCCTTCACATCCTCAAGGGGATAACAATCAGGTACCCAAGTTATCTATATATAACCCAAGCGAACTTCACCATGAGTAGAAGCAGAACTTAGAAGAAGCCCTCAGAAGACCTTAGTCTCATTTATAGTTAAGCCATGTTCACACCTGTCTTGGTCAATTACCTTCCCTACATTGGGACACTTAACATTTACTTTTTTTTAGATTTTATTTTTTATTTGAGAAATAATATTTGAGAGAGAGCAAGAGAGCACGAGAGAGAGAGCATGAGCAGCGAGGCAGAAGGAGAGGCAAAAGCAGACTCCCCGCTGAGCAAGGAGCCCGATGTGGGGCTCGATCCCAAGACCCTGGGACCATGACCTGAGCCAAAGGCAGACACTTAACCAACTGAGCCACCCAGGCACCCCTTAACATTCACTTTTGATAGCTAATATCAAATATTTTCATTATATCGCTGCTGGCAACTTATTTTGCACATAGAGAAGTTTAAAGGTGCCAAATTATTGAACCTCATTCCCACCTTTAGAGAAGTTTTTTTAAAAAGCCAAAGCTTATATGAGCCTAAGAATAGCTACTTTCTACCAGAGACTAAGTTGTATGAGAAACTAGGCAGGGCAGCTAGAAAAGATGATATTCAGACCTCTAATCCAGTTCCCTTATAATAGCCTTCATTATTTTTATGCAGGGGCACCTGGGTGGCTCAGTCTGTTAAGCGTCTGCCTTTGGCCCAGGTCATGATCCCACAGTCCTGGGATCGAGCCCCGCTTCAGGCTCCCTGTTCGGCAGGGGAATCTGCTTCTCCCTCTCCCTCTGCAGCTCCCCCTGCTTGTGCTCTCTCTCTCACACACACTCTCTCTCTCTCTCTCAAATAAATAAATAAAATCTTTAAATAAATAGTAAGAATTCTGCAAACAGCAAATCATTTCAAATGTGATTATAAAAGTGAAAATTTACATTCTTTTGAATCCTCTTAATTTCAATTTTCTCACCCTAAAGGTTTTCATAAGTCAGAACTGCTCTACTTCTAAAATCCTAAACTGTTATATCATGCTCTATGACAATAATCATCTGCCCATCCGTTTATATTATTCCATTTCTCCAAACAACTTCTGTTCTTTCAGTTGCCCAAAACTCCTAAATCTTTATTTCAATTCATAGACTTACTACTATTCCAAACTCATATAAAATCCTCTTAGATCTCTTCATCTGGATGATTTACAGACATACAAACTCAGCACGCCTAAATTAAACATCACTTTTCCCCATGAGCCCTGCCTTCTCCTTGAGCCCTGTGCTTCACATAAACCAAACTTCTTATTTATTTCCTGCTTTCCATTGTATAAAGGAGGCTATGGGCATTTTTTCTTTTTTAAAGATTTTATTTATTTATTTGAGAGAGAGAGAGCACATGAGAGGGGGGAGGGTCAGAGGGAGAAGCAGACTCCCCGCTGAGCAGGGAGCCTGATGCTGGACTCGATCCTGGGTCTCCAGGATCATGACCTGAGCCGAAGGCAGTCGCTTAACCAACTGAGCCACCCAGGCGCCCGGCTATGGGCATTTTTAAAGCATTTTTGAGAAAGTTAAAATTTTAAATTGTTTTGGCACTTTTCAATGCAGGTATTCGGGCAGTTTTTTGCTTTGTTGAGTTAGTTTTTTGTTTTTGTTTTGCTTATTTTTAATTGACAAAGTGCAGAGATTAACTTAAAAAGCAGCTCAACTTTACAGAGTTACATTTAACTGTATAGGGCCCTTCTTAACATTAAAAAATACAGACTTTTCAGATTTCTCTTCCTATACCCCTTTCTGGTACCAAGTTGAAAAGGAATGAGCAGGACCTCAAATAATAATAATAGCTAAATTTCTTAACACTTTGATCTATGTTTTCTAAATGAATTAATTTAATTTTCACAACAAACTCTATTTGATATAGTTTATTATCTAAACAAATACCTATTTAGATAGATAACAGTTTCTTATCACTCGTGAGGCAAAGGAGGATTAAATAAGCTTATATAGCAAATAAGTGGCAGAGTTTAGGTTCACATCCAGGCAGTTGGGATCTGGTACCCATGTTGTTAACTGCCATATTCTGCTGACTCATGCTGTTAAGATACAGTACATGTCTTTCCTAAATGGAAGCCATTATTCTTCTACATGAATGAAGCCAATCACACTGTGTCTTATACTTCAGTTAGCAGATATATACCCAAATGCCTATGACAATGAGAAAACCAGCCACTCCAAAGCAAACTGATCACTGAAACTTCCACAGATAAAAAGAATACTATCAGACAAAGTAAGGATTGAATTTCCTGCAACTACAGGTATTTTATCCAAGAAACTAAAGAGCAAGTAAATGTAATCAAGAAACACAGTTTAAATAATGAGAGGAAAAAGAAAAGACTTAAAGACACTGGTGAGAAAGTTGCAAAGATTGAAGATTCTGTTCATGTTAACATTAAATTATGCAAATAATATGCAAACCATGCAAATCTGCATGAAGACAGGGAGAGAGAAGTCGTGGTTGTTTTCTTTCTTTAAGCTTTATGTAAACACCTTCTGAAATGAACAGTGAGGGTACTGAATGTGAACTTCACAATAGTATGATTTTCTAGGTATTTTAACGTCAAGCTCTCAGAAAACTGAATTAACCACATACTCAAAAAGTATAAATGTGATAGAAAATGTTGTAATTCTTTTATCATTGTGGTCATTTTAAAATGGTATTTAAGTACCTTCTAGGACTCTCAATTTTCTGCCTTCATACAGCAAATCATTTCCCTTCTGCATTGGTACTGAAAAGCAGAAGTATCACTTACATCAAAAGTCAAGTATTTTACATCAGAATTGGTATCATAAAGGCGAAAAGACTCAATCTGACCATGAATATATTCTAATCCTTGTGCTGATAACTGAATTATCACAAACTCTAAAGCATAGGATAAAATATTTCCAAGATTAGGTTCTCTGAGATCATTTGCACTGGCTAATTCCTATACTTAGAGACAACTATTTTGACACCATATTATTCTGACTTTGGATGAAAAACATTACAAGGAAATGCCTACTCTTCAACCCATTCCAGTGACACAAAACAGCTATTTTCCTGCCTTTTCTGTGGAATCTATAACCTTTGAGATAAATGAAAAAGAATGCCTCAAACTAAGAAAAGTAGATGCATAGAAAATACAATAAGCAAGGAGAAAGCCAATTAAAAGGGCCCCCCAAAATTTCTGCCAGGTAATTCTTTAGAAAGAAAATCCACGACAGGAGAGCAGACATACAAGGATAAATAAAACATGATTTCTGCCTTCAATCTTCTCAGATTTTTAAACTTTTATCTGGAACCCAGGATATGAAGTTTCATATTAATCAAAGTGCAAACCATCCTAAAAGAAGCCCAGCAAGTGTTCATTAATAAAAGTAAACTATCCCTAGAAAATATAACAGGCCCTATCCTGTGTTGGTAGAATAAGACACTTAAGCTCTCTTACATGGTAAGGTTAGGAAGCAAACTAAATCCACTGGGTGACACCCATAAAATATTAGCAGTGGAAGGGACTTTAGAGAATCTATTCATCAGTCAGATGAGGGAACAAAAGGAAACCAAGACCAAGAGAAGTTAAATGACTTTCTCAAAGTCACACAGTTACTTAGTGACAGTGGAATGGGACTGATACCTATTTTTTACTTATGCCAAATAATTTTCACTCAAGGATTTCAATTATTTATGCTTTCCTAGACCCAAATTATCAAAAATGTTTGGCTGCTGACTGTATGCTCCATTAAAATTAGCAAGGAACATCTACTCATAGATGGCTTCCAGAGAGATCTTATCAAATATAATGGTAATCATGCCATTATCCTGCTTTAAAAAAATCCTCTTATCCCCAAAGGATAAAATTCAAAACAGGAAAAATATAGGTTCTTTCATGCATAATACCCCAGCCTAGACTTCCAGATCTCCTACCTCAGACTTTATATTTCAGAAACATAAAATTGCTTGTATTCTCAAAATGAGAAAGATTGTTTGACTCTGCCTTGCTTTGCACAGGCTCCTCCCTCCACCTGACACGGTCTTCTCCCACTTCTCCCATACTTTCAGAAAGAACTTCTACTCATCCCTTAAATTACATCTCTTTCCTAAAGACTATCCATTCTACCTTTAAAGATGGAATTAATCATAGCCTCCCTTGTATTTCCAACATTCCTCTGTTGTTGAATTAATCACATTGCTTGGCAATTACCCTCTCTCCATCTCTCTCTACTAGACCATGACACCTCAAGGGGACAGTCTGTAGCCTTGAGTCTTTACATCCCCAGCTACAAGTACATAAGAAGTACTCAATTAATATTTCTTGAATAAATGAATGGGATGAAGCTAAAACAGGTGTCATTATTTCTGTCTCATTTTGTTTATAACAGAGAGATCTAGTTCAAAATACAAATGACAACAATCAAGGTAAAGATGAACATTTGCAATTCTTATCCATTTTAAATTAGCAGAAAAAAATATTTAAAACCTGATTGTGGAAAAGGGGTTGCAGCAAAGACAACCATCTATACATAATGTGCATTGATTTAAGCAGTTTTTTTTTTTTAAAGAAAAGTTTTCTTGGAACAGGTGACCTTTATTACCACTTTGCTTTAATTGCAAATACTTTTAGTACCTGATGCCTATTAATTTGTCATCCCTGCCAAGAGCAAAGCCAAGAAACCACAAGAAAAGAAAAATAGACCTTTAAATGCAGGCAATAAAGAACTAGCTCTGAGTAACAATTACCGTGGGTAATGTAGGAACACTAAGTAGCCAGTACAGTTCACCAAATAAATTTCATTCTTAATTATGGAAAATAAAAAGGGTAAAATAAAAAACTTCATCATTCATTGTACATTATAGAAATCCAAAGGGAAGTATAGATGACTTCATTTTATTTTATGGAATAGAACAGTTTCACAGAGGCAACCTCGCCCAGCAGAAAGGGCCCTGCCTGCATATTCATAGAGATCTGCACGCAATCAAGGGGCAGAGGATCCAGATATAATTTGCCAACAACTCTCCAGCCATTCTGGAGGTCACTCCAATGATAGCAAGTCAATGAAGCTAAAGAAATATTTAGTTAGTGTTCATTTCTTCCTGAAAATGGATGGGATGCTAACCTTGGCATCAATAAAATATTTGTTAAATATCCATAATGCTTTGATGTTGCAGTATACCAGAAGATAAATATTCTAGGCATGCAACTATTCCCTTAGAAGTGAAAGTTCTTACGAGTTCTTGACTTTGGTGATTTCAAATCCACTGACCGGCCATGGAATCAATTACCCACTCCTGGAACTAGAGACAATTGGACTGGAGAGAGACAGTGTTCAAACCCATCCCATTTAAATAGCTCAGGCAGAAAAAAGGGGGGTTCCCTAAAGAAAAACTGTAGGGCTGTTACCAGAAGAAGAGAGAATGGAGGAAAGGATGCTGGGCAGATAAAAACACACGGTGTACATTTCACAATTTGAGAAAGTTCAGAACTACTAGACATGGGCCAAGGAACAAAGATAGAACAACAAGCATCTCAGAGTACTTCAACTCTGCTGAAACAACATGTAGATGTATTCCATGAGTGTCAGGAGAACTGAACTAGGACCAAAAGGTAACACTTCAAAGAGGCAGCTTCAACTTAAAATAAGGAAGAACTCTATCACAAGAGGAGATGTTTAAAAATAAGGAGGCTGCCCTGAGAAGTGGGTTTCCCATGCTGAAAGGGCCAAGCAGAGATTCTTCCTCCAACACTCCTGCCTTGGGCCCATCTCTCTCCTTTTAGGGGAAATCATCTGCTCTGCCTTCTCTTCTCACCCTTTTATGTTCTCCCCCATGTGCAGAGGAGAGATTCAACACCCATGTTTAGCCAAGGCTCTCTCCAGACTCTCCCTTTCAGAGCTGCCTGTACACAGATCCACAGATCGTATGCATTCTTCTCCTCACTCCTGCCTCCTCTGTGTAGGAATGCTCCCAGGACAGATGCGGACTCTATGGGGTGGAAAAAACTCCCATTATCCAGCTCATAGTCTGTATCTGGGCAGTGGGCTGAACCCAGGAGAAAAGAAACAGGAAGCCTACTTTGACCACGTGACTCTAACTAACTTTGCAAGCATTAGAGTTAATGTTTGATTCTTACCTAACTTCTATATATCTTCCTCAAGTGGTTCAGAATTTAAAAGGAAGGGGAGTGTGATTAATTGGCTCCCTTAAATTCTAACATTTCTCAATAGGGATTCCAACATGGACTAGGAATGGTGTTTGGAATCAGAATTCCTTCTGATCTTATATAAATCAAAAAAGGTCACTGAAAATAGCCAATATTAATGGCACATATTTATTCTTCAGAAATAGTCTGAAACTTCTACCTGATGGCAGACCACTAGAAAATCTAGCATCCGTCTTTTATTAAGAACTGACACTGTTTGCTTCAGGCAGCATGATTTAACGGAATTCACTGTCTCTAAAGGCAGAAACACTGATTCCTATCTTACCGAACAGCCATATGGCATTTATTAAGTAACCCTTTGCCCCAGTTACTCTTTGCATGAAATAAAGTAATAATGACAACGTTTTACTATAGTGTTGGAGAACTGCTGATTGGGTGCTTAGTATTTATAAAATATAAAATATAAAACGTTAAATGCTTAAAAGGAATTTTTAACTTCTAGAAGTGGACAGGTTGTTATAAAAAAGTTATTTGCTATGTTCTCAGACTAAAATTTGTGGAAAATATGATGCATGTAATGGATCTAGAATATCCAAAGCAATCTTAAAAAGAATAAAGTTGGAGGATTTACACTACCTGACTTTAAGACTATTATTAAGCTCAGGCAATCAAGACACCTCACTGGCATGGTAATCAACAAACTAATCACTGTAACAGAATAGAGACAAGAAACAGAAACACTCCTTTAATTTTTGATGAATACAATTTAATTGGGAAAGAAAAGTCAGAGTAAATGTTGCTATAATGACTGGATATCCATACACAAAAAAGTGAACTTTGACCTCTAATTCACACCAAATACAAAAATTAATTTGAAATGGATTGCATGCTTATCAAAAAAGTTAAATAATAAAGCTTTTACAACAAAAGGTAGGAAATATCTTCAACATTTGGAGGTAGATTAATGTTTCTTAGACAAATCTTCCCAATAAAAAATGGGTAAGATTTCAACAGATCCATCATTAAAGCAGTTTTATGGAAGGCCAGTAAACACATCTGCACTCTCATCAGAGAAATGCCAATTAAAAAGCCCAATGAGATGACATTTTATATCCATCAAGATGACTGAAACTAAAAAGACTGAAAATACCAAATGTTGACAAGGATGTTGAACAACTGAAAGTCATGTACTGTGTCGGTGGGAATATAAAAGAGTACATCCAGTGGTATGCAGGAGCTAGCTTGCACTGGCCCATGAGAACCAATCGTGCACGTCTCTTGCCATTTAGCCTTCAATGATTTCACACTGGTAGCTTGAAATTGGCCATGGTAGTATTTACACCATGGAATTGGCAGCTTTGTGCTCATTGTTATGGGTGGTCCTCTCCTCCTCCTCCTCCTCCTCCTCCTCTCCCTCCCTCTCCTCCTCCCCCTCTCTCTCTCCTCCTCCTCCTTCTTTTTCCTCTTCTCCCTCCTCTCTTTCTCCTCCTCCTCCTCTTTCATTTTTCTTCTTTCTTGGAGAGCCAGTTGATAAAGCACACTACTGGGTACAGCCATTTGGGGATAATTTATGGCAGTTTCTTTTAAAACTAAATGTATAACTCCTCTCTGACCTAGTAATTCCACAAAAAAAAAAAATTTCTATAGGAATATTCATAGTAGCTTTATCATAATAGCCAAAACCTATAAACAGCCCAGATGTCCCTTAGTAGGAGAATGGTTAAACAAACTAGGGTATAGTCATACATGGAATAGTTCTCAACAAGACAAACAAATAAACACTAACATGAATAAATCTCCAAAACATTATGTTGAGTGCAAAAAGCCTTATACAAGAATATATGCTGTGTGATTGCATTTATATAAAGTTACATAACAGGCAAAACTAATCTAAGTTTTAAAAAAAACAATAGTTGCCTCTGGAGGTGGAGGATGGGAGTAGGGATTGATGAGGAAGGAGCATGAGGGTACTTTTTGGGTAATGATATGTTCTATAATTTAATAGGGATTTGGGTTAAACAAGTACAAATATTTGTCAACACTCAGTGAATATATACTTAAGATTTGAGCATTTCACTCTATGTGTATTACCTCAAAAGAAAAAAAATGTAAACAAATAATAGATTCTAGTTTATGATTTACTTGCTGAAATGTTTAGGGGAAGTGTACTCATGTCTGCAACTTACTTAGAAATTCATCACAAAAATAAGACAGATCGGTGGATGGATAGAGAGATGGAGAGATGGAAGATGAAGCAAATATAATGAAATGTTAATGGGAGAATCTAAGATGTGGGTATGGGTGTTCACCATAAAATTCTTTAACTGTTCTATATATTTGAAAATTTTCATAATAAAATGTTGGAGAAAATCAATAAAAGATAAAATTGACAGTTCTTATTTACAGAGTGCTTACCATTGCCAGGTGCTATGCTAAAAGCTTTATAGGCATTATCTGATTTAATCCTTACAACCATCCTATGAGTTAGATGCTGTTATCACTTCCATTTTACGAGTAATTAAACTAAGGCTTAAAGAAATAAAATTACTTGCCCAAGGTCACACAGCAAGTAAATGAAGAACGACCTCAGCTCAGTCTATCTCTTAACTATACATCATACAAATTTCCTCCCTGTGTGGAAGAAACAGAAGGGAAAAAAAAAGAAAAAAAAAAAACAGAACAAAAAATCAAAAAGGAAAACAATCTCAATTGGTAATAAACAAGAGATAGAAATATTTGGTCAAAGTCCCTATTTGCCTCTTTTTAAGACTAAACTACAAGTAGGACCAGCTACATAATTTGTGGAGCTTAGTGCAAAATAAAGATGAAGTACTCCTTGCTCAGAAATCATTAAGAACTTCAAGAAGGTAAGAGCAGAGCACTGAAGCAAGCATGGGGCTCTTCTGAGACCCCATCCTGTGTGACCACACGAGCCACACGCCCAAGCCTTGGGCACTGAGTCCAAGAACAAAAAGTGCTTGACGTGGCTTAGGATGACTACAAATCCCTCAACACAGCCAACAACCCTTTCTGTGATTACATTTCTCCTCTCTCCCTCTCCCGGAGGGTTTTTATACCCAAAAGGCAGAAAAGGCAAGTTCAAACCTCGGTGGTCGCGGTATCTGAATACTGACGCTAGAGTAAGGCTCCACAAAAGACTGTTCTATGTTCTTGCCAAAATGTAGACACATTTGCCATCAAAGATACTGATCTTCCTCTCAAACTGGCCATCACAGATGCTGCTGGGAAAAGGCTGATGGATCATCCTACAGAAGTAAACAGGTTTCAAAGAGGCAGGCTTTGTCACCAGTGGAATGGATCGGTTATCCATCACTCCCGGCCAGCTCCAAAACCAACCTCGCAGTCCGAGAATGTCTCCTCCATTTATGTAGCTGCCTTTTACCCTCAGGATTTCTAACCAAAGAGCTCATTTGTACTTCCAAAAATGGAGACTATGGCACCGAGTGGAAGTACTTAAAAAAATAAAGCTCCCATCCATTTCCAGGCCATGACAATTCAGCAGCGGCTTCGTGGCTTCCTGCCTGTGCTGTCGCTGTAATCAGTAATTCTCAGACAGACATAAAACACAGTAGTTTGGCTAGGGATAATAGGCTGTTCATCCACTGAAAAGACTTCTATATTTTTTCGTGTACTGTACAAAACGCTTCATTTCGACTAGAATCAAAATGACAAATCCTTTTACATCAGAGTTTTGCTGGCTGCCTCAGGAAGCTGAAAAATACTGTCACTGGAGAATAACTGGAGGATTTTAAGAAGGTCTGGCTAGGGAGAGGTGCGGGAGACACTACTGGCCTCCCTTCTGATTCTGCACCAGACACTGCAAGGGTTATTCAAATTAGAATGATCACCCCGTAAGCTTTGATGACTCTACATTCAAAAATGAGTCCTCCAGTTACTAACTTTCAGATTACCTATTTAAGAAAGGCCACCAGAAGTTGCAGCATAATAATGGGTTGTTTTGAGGACTTCCAGAAGGCCCTTAATTTTAAAAAGGAGAAACCACTTAAACTGGGAATGTGGGAAATATGCTGATTCCCTAGCAATTTCTGGGGCTGCTGCCTCATTAAAGGCTACAAAAGCCACTTTGCAAAATGCAGAAAGCCACATGCTTCCATAGTGACTGAGAGGTTCAGCTGCCTTCCTTTTGGAATGTGAAAAATATTATGCATTTTTAGTAAAAAAGGGATTGACCTCTCCTTTGCAGGCTTTGCCTTCAACACATCTAGAAATATGTCAAGAAATTCCACTTCACAGGGATGGCTAGGCTGACCTGTTTGGATCAGTCTCTTAGGTCTTTGTAGAAGCCAAGAGCAAGGATAGGTAAAATCGGCATGGGTTTTTTAATTGGGAGAATCCGCCAGCATTAGGGCAACTGCATCCAGTGAAGCAAATCACTAGAATGAAGACTTGGGTGGATTTCCTGCCAAGCGTGTTTACAGCACAGATCAATGCACACCAGCCGTGTTAAGGCTGTTAAGGAGATGGCTGGAGACATATGTATGTAGTTATAACTTTAACTACCTCCAGAGCAAAGCCAACCTCTCCCCCACATAAAGTGAACAAACGGATGATTTACCAGGACTGGAGATGCAGTAGATAAGGTGCCTGACTACACATAAACCAACTGTTCACTACTTTTGTTTTTAATCAGTAATGTCTTTGGAAACCATTTTTTTTTAATTTACTTATATTAAGGTTGTCAACAAATCTGAGCTGGAAGTCAGTGAGAACAGCATCATTTTAATAAGATGGGGAAATATCTATTTTTTAAGTAAATAGGTTGACCTGAAATCCATATTTCTAATATTTTAAACATATCACCACATGCACCTCCCAGTTACTCCCCAAAGTGCAAAATGGGAGTGAGTTTTGAGATCAACTAAACCAGGTTTCAATCCTGCCTCTGTCAGTTAGCAGTTAGTTGGGAGATTCAGAGCAAGCAAGTACTTAAAGGTTCCGAACCTGGGTTTTCCTCTTTTGTGAAATGGAAGGGACCGATACTACCTCATGGTCGTGTTGTGAAGATTAAATAAGATAATGTATGTAAGACATCCAGCGCAGGCCTCACATGTAGAGGGTGTTAAGCACACATCTGGTTCCTTCTCACTCCCTCCTTCCCTTGCCCTCACCAAGCTGTGGAAAGGCAGTTGAGCCGCCTGCGCTTGCATGCTAATGACCGCCTGAAGGGGGCTTGAGAACAATTTTAACAGTCTCAAGTTATTCTACTTGTTAGTAGTAGTTACAGTGAATAATATATACAACTTGTTCATCATCCAGACAGTTCTTGCATTGGAAAATCACATTAGCAGCTTTGCATAACAAAAGGTTTAATAGGAGCCTTGAAATAAATAAATAAAGGTTGATCACTCAGCTCAAAATTCAGTATGTCACACTTTTGCCTTTCAAATGAGTCCCACGGAAGCATCTACAACTGCCTTTCACCCACATTTAATACATATTTCTCTCTAATCGATATTAGTAAGTTGGCAAGGTTCTCCCTCAGAAATCATGAAGTGCTCAGGTCCTGAGGCCAGACTGCCTGCGTTGGAAGCTCAGCTCCTCCACTCTGTAAATGAGAACTTGACAAAGCAGTTACCCCCTTCGGGCCTTGGTTTTCACGACTTTAAATGGGGACAATTGCACCACTTTCATCTTATCAAGTTGTTGTTAGGATTATGTGAGTTGATGAGGTAAAGCACAGACAGCCTGACCCAGTGTAAGAGTTCACACGCTATTTTTTTCAATCTAACTAACACATCAGTTGGTATTCTTTCTGTGGACCAGAACATTGGACTGCTCTCTTCAAACAGAATGTGGTCATCATTCTCCTCAGAAAGTCAAGTTCTCCATCTGATGCTCTACAGATCACTAAAAGGATAGAAGTAGGAAGCGGGGGAGGGAAAGTGAAACTGAAGATATCCGCAGATCTGCTCTGACTGGAAGGTATATCCCAATCTCCCCCCCTCTTTCACACACATACACACACACACACACACACACACACACACAAATACATTTAGACCAACCACCTCCTCCTAGAGAGAAAGCACTTGAGGACAGAGAAATTAAGTGACCAACTCAAATTCACTATTTGCTTCAACTTAAAAAGAAAAAAAAAAAAATGAAGTACTTAAAATGGCCCCTTTACTAATGATGATTTCCAAAACTAAATTAAGTGACCAAGTTCTAGAAGATCTCCTCTGAAGAGTGTTCAAGGCAGAGAACAGCAAGTTCAAAAACTGAAGCTGGCAACAAAAGAGCCAGGGTCCTGGGGTATAGAGAGCAAGGGGCAGAGCAGTAGATGATGTACTATTTTGAGTCGTGCTGTAGTATTTATTACTTTGAGTTAAAATCACACCAAAGCGAAAACAGGGACAAGATAATACTGTAATAATGTAATAATAGTTACATAATAATGTAATAATAGTTACATAATAATGTAACTAAGTTAGAAAATAGTTTTTCTAACCTAGGATAAAAATTAACTTTTGACAAGAAGAACACTTATTATCAGTGGGCTTTAGTTAGAACTCAATGGTGGATCACCCTCTCTACTAGAAAAACAGATAAATCAGTGCCCTTCCAGCAGTGGCTACAAGAGGAAAAGTAATAAGGTCTTTAACATGAGAATGATAATGCCAAACAGTTAAGTAATTACTGAGGTACTTTGGAGTATGGGAAAGTGAGTGCTTTTGTCATTTGGTCAATGGGGTATTACAAATTAGTTTGTCTATCAAAATTATCCCTTCTAACGGATGCACCTGACTAAACGCACATCCATCCAAACGTGCACCTGGAGGATTTCGAACAGCAAGCTGCCGCGCACCCAGGGCTTCTGCTGCCAGTTCCAATAAGCACAAATGCGTCCCTGAGTGAACATTCAGATATTCATATTGGGGAGATCACGTAGTCAGAAAGTATGGGGATCATTGTTCCTGGAATCCATGTTCTCCCAGAAGACTCAAATGAACACCGATGCGGGTACACCACAAATCAGGAATGTACAAGCCTGCACGCACCGCTTTTGCATTGTGCTACACTCTGCAGAGAATTCCTTGCACCAATAGGAGAGGGTTGGGGAGAGAAGGAGGAGCCCAGGGGCACTGGCCAAGCAACAGGTGGCCATAGTTACAGCCAAGTTCTGTGTACCACCTCAGCTGTGTGGAACCTGAACTTGATGCCGGAATGAACCCACTGCTGATCAGGCACTATCCCAGGCCAGCTCCTTTCATCGGAGTATAGATGGATGCTCAAGAGTCTCCCATCTTAAAAACAAGCAACAGAACTTCCATACATTTCCCATCACAATTAAAATAAAACCCAAATTCCTTTCCATAGCCTCAGAAGCCCACTTGACCTGAACCTGGACCTTTCCTACCTTTTCCCTCAGGTACTCCATCCCAGCAGCCTCAGGCTCTCCCAGCAGCAAATCAAGAACACTCCTTTCTCAGGGCCTTTGCAAGGCCTGTTCTAACAGCCAGCAAAGCTTCCAACAAACATCCACAGGACTCGTCCCTTTGCTCCATTGCCATCTCTGCTCAAATGTCACCTCTTCAGAGAGGCTGTACTTGCCTGACTATCAAGGATAGCATCCCCAGGACTCCATCACTCCCCTCCATCATTGTTCTTCATGGCTCTGGCACAAGACACTATCAGATATTTGTTTAGTGCCTGTCTCCCCCCTAGAATGTGGCTCGATATTGCTTCGATAGCATCCTTAAGATCTAGAAACATCAGGCACACATTAGGTGTTCAAGAAGTATCTGCTGAGTGAATAACTGAATGAATAAATGAATAAATTTAACTCCTTGATATATACTAAAGTAGCTATAGGGCTTTCTGTGTATGTTTTATCAAAGCAGTGACTATGGGTCTATGTTCATTCTCTAGGCATACACTTCATTACTGAGTGATACATTTTTCACACTAAAGGAGAAAAAAGATGATATAGGTGTTAGTGCACAGAACAAGGCACTGGAGGAAAGAGAACGAAACAGAGCAGAACCAGCTCCCCCAGGAATATGGCAAAGATAGATAATCCTAAACAATAGAATAAATGAGCTATCTAAGAGGATCACAAAGAGGGACCAGACAGATAAATACCATGGTTGCAAAAATATCTTCCAAGTTGTGTAAATAAGAACTTAGCAAGAGGAGTACTCAATGGATGCTAGATAAGGAGGCTAATGACAGTGTAGTATAGGAATTACTTGGTCAATCTTCATAATCCAAATAATTTTTTTCACAAGGAAATTTATACTACAAATACAATTTTTATGACCAATGGCTAAATATTCTTAACATCATTGATTTTTTTTCCCAGAAGACCCCACATTCCAGTTCTAGGTGACAACTTTTATTTATTCAATCATAAGCGATTACACGGTCATAAACTTAAATGCTCACAGGAGTTGGGCTGCCAATACAAATGAGGGAAGTCTGGCTGGGACTGCCTGGAGGGGGCCGGCCATGTGCCTCCTGTCAGGAGAGCAGCTACTCTGCTCCAGCCAAGATGAGCATCCATGTCGCTGGGAGACCTGGGTTTTCTGGTAAGATTTCTTGAGCTTTATTGTTGGCAACGAATTCAAACATTTTATGACAGTCATGCAAACAAAACACATTTGCAGCCACCATCAGCCTTTGGTTTGTGATCTCTAACAAATTATCCAAATATGAAAAACAACTGGAAGGACAGAAACAATATATCTGCTTTCCAGCCATCTGACCAAACTCCATTAAAATATTTGCTGTCAAAAAAACCCAGGTCTTTGTTAGTTATAAATGAGGGAAACTTTAAGGGAAATCAGAGAATCTCGCATGAGATACCAGGTAAGGGATTTATAAATGAGACATTAATGATAAGATGATTTCATTTTTTATCTACAGACTCTTAAGTTCTCAATCACATTTGAATGGCTGATAATTCAGTTATCAGGTATTCATTAAATAATCACAAGATTCGAGGGGGAGGAGCAAGATGGCAGAGGAGTAGGAGACCTAAATTTCATCTGGTCCCAGGAATTCAGCTAGAAAGTTATCAAACCATTCAGAACACCTACAAACTCAACAGGAAATCGAAGAAAAGAATAGCAGCACCTCTATGAACAGAAAAGCGACCACTTTCTGGAAGGTAGAATGTGCAGAGAAGTGAATCTGAGGCGATATACGGAAAGACAGACCTCAGGGGGAGGGAGCCTCTGTTAGCTGGCTACCGGCAAGTGATAGAGCAGCGGAGCACAAAATCGGAACTTTTAGAAGTCTGCTATACTGAGGGATGTGGCTCTCGTGGCTAAGCAGGGGGTGGAACACTCGCTGGGACAGTGTGGTCTCAGAACCCTCGGGGTCACAGAAAGACCGGGGTGCCTGAGTGCGGCAGGGCTCCCAGGTATGGAGCATGGAAGCTGGCTGCAATGACAGCCGAGGAGTGGGCTCTCAGCTCGGGGTTGCCATAAACCATGATCCGCGGCACAGTCAGGCCACTGCTCTTCCAGCAGGGACCCAACAAGCGGCAGATCCGGGGAGACTCCCCTTCCTCCCTCCAAGAGGAGTGGCACAGGAGCATACTGCAGGAATCTGCTGGATTTGGAGACTCCAAACAGAGTCATGTGCCAGAGGTAGAAATGCTTGGTCATGGGCCAGGTGAGCACGGAGTGCAGCCGGAGACGGGGGAGACAGGAGTGATTGACTGCTTTTCTCTGGGGGCTCACTGAGGAGTGGGGCCCCGAGTTCTTGGTTCCTCTGGGGCAGAGACTGGGAGGCTGCCATTTTCACTCTCATCCTCCAAAGCTGTACGGAGGGCTTGCAGGAAACAAAAGCTACCAAGAGCATTCAGAACATTTGATCCCAAGGCAACAGAATACACATTCTTCCCTAGTGCACATGGAACATTTTCCAGAATACATCACATCCTGGGTCACAAATCAGGTCTCAACCACTACCAAAAGATTAGGATCATTCCCTGCATATTTTTGGACCACATCTTTGAAACTAGAACTCAATCACAAGAGGAAAGTCAGAAAGAACTCAAATACATGGAGGCTAAAGAGCATCCTACTAAAGAATGAATGGGTCAACCAGGAAATTAAAGAAGAATTAAAAAAAATTCATGGAAACAAATGAAAATGAAAACCGAACTGTTCAAAATCTTTGGGATGCAGCAAAGGCGGTCCTAAGAGGAAAGTATATAGCAATACAGCCTTTCTCAAGAAACAAGAAAGGTCTCAAATATACAACCTAACCCTACACCTAAAGGAGCTGGAGAAAGAACAGCAAATAAACCCTAAACCCAGCAGGAGATGAGAAATAATAAAGATCAGAGCAGAAATCAGTAAAATAGAAACCAAAAGAACAGTAGAACAGATCAACGAAACTAGGAGCTGGTTCTTTGAAACAATTAATAAGATTGACAAACCCCTGGCCAGACTTATCAAAAAGAAAAGAGAAAGGATGCAAAAAAATAAAATAAAGAATGAAAGAGGAGAGATCACAACCAACACCAAAGAAATACAAACAATTATAAGAACATATTATGAGCAACTCTATGCCAGCAAATTAGATAATCTGGAAGAAATGGATGCATTCCTAGAGACATATAAACTACCAAAACTGAACCAGGAAGAAATAGAAAACCTGAACAGACACATAACCACTAAGGAAATTGAAGCAGTAATCAAAAATCTCCCAACAAACAAGAGCCCAGGGCCAGATGGCTTCCCAGCAGAATTCTACCAAATATTTAAAGAAGTAACACCTTCTCTTCTGAAGCTGTTTCAAAGAATAGAAATGGAAGGAAAACTTCCAAACTCATTTTATGAGGCCAGCATTACCTTGATCCCAAAACCAGACAAAGACCCCATCAAAAAGGAGAATTACAGACCAATATCCCTATGAACATGGATGCAAAAATTTTCACCAAAATACTAGCCGATAGGATCCAACAGTACATTAAAAGGATTATTCACCATGACCAAGTGGGATTTATTCCTGGGCTGCAAGGTTGGTCCAACATCCGCAAATCAATCAATGTGATACAATACATTAATAAAAGAAAAAACAAGAACCATATGATCCTCTCAATAGATGGAGAAAAAGCATTTGACAAAGTATAGCATCCTTTCTTGACTAAAACTCCTCAGAGTGTAGGGATAGAGGGCACATACCTCAATATCATAAAAGCCATCTACGAAAAACCCACAGCAAATATCATACACAATAGGGGAAAACTGAGAGCTTTTCCCCTAAGGTCAGGAACACGGCAAGGATGTCCACTATCACCACTGCTGTTCAACATAGTATTAGAAGTCCTAGCCTCAGCAATCAGACAACAAAAAGAAATAAAAGGCATCCAAATTGGCAAAGAAGAAGTGAAACTCTCACTTTTTGCAGATGATATACTTTATGTGGAAAACCCAAAAGACTCCACCCCAAAACTGCTAGAACTCATACAGGAATTCAGTAAAGTGGCAGGATATAAAATCAATGCACAGAAATCAGTTGCATTTCTATACACCAACAACAAAACATAAGAAAGAGAAATTAAGGAGTCGATCCCATTTACAATTGCACCCAAAACCATAAGACACCTAGGAATAAATCTAACCAAAGAGGCAAAGGATCTGTACTCAGAAAACTATGAAATACTCATGAAAGAAATTGATGAAGACACAAAGAAATGGAAAAACGTTCCATGATCATGGATTGGAAGAACAAATATTGTGAAAATGTCTATGCTACCTACAGCAATCTACACATTTAATGTGTTAATTAGTAAACACATTAAATGTGTAGATACCATCAACTTTTTTCAAAGAAATGGAACAAATAATCCTAAAATTTGTATGGAACCAGAAAAGATACCAAATAGCCAGAGGAATGTTGAAAAAGAAAAGCCGGTAGCATCACAATTCGGGACTTCAAGCTCTTTACAAAGCTGTCATCATCAAGACATATGGTACTGGCACAAAAACAGACACATAGATCAGTGGAACAGAATAGAGAGCTCAGAAATGGACCCTTAACTCTTTAGTCAACTAATCTTCGACAAAGCAGGAAAGAATGTCCAATGGCAAAAAGACAGTCTCTTCAACAAATGGTGTTGGGAAAATGGGACAGCCACATGCAGAAGAATGAAACTGGACCATTTCCTTACACCACACACAAAAATAGACTCAAAATGGATGAAAGCCCTAAATGTGAGACAGGAGTCCATCAAAATCCTGAGGAGAACACAGGCAGCAACCTCTTCGACCTCAGCCGCAGCAACTTCTTCCTAGAAACATCGCCAAAGGCAAGGAAAGCAAGGGCAAAAATGAACTATTGGAACTTCAGCAAGATAAAAAGCTTTTGCACAGCAAAGGAAACAGTCAATAAAACCAAAAGACAACTGACAGAATGGGAGAAGATATTTGCAAATGACATATCAGATAAAGGGCTAGTATCCAAAATCTATAAAGAACTTATCAAACTCAACACCCAAAGAACAAAGAATCCAATCAAGAAATGGGCAGAAGACATGAACAGACATTTCTGCAAAGAAGACATCCAAATGGCCAACAGACACATGAAAAAGTGCTCAACATCACTCAGCATCAAGGAAATCAAACCAAAACCTCAATGAGATACCACCTCACACCAGTCAGAATGGCTAAAATTAACAAGTCAGGAAATGACAGATGTTGGCAAAAATGTGGAGAAAGGGGAACCCTCCTACACTGTTGGTGGGAATGCAAGCTGGTGCAGCCACTCTGGAAAACAGTATGGATGTTCCTCAAAAAGTTGAAAATAGAGCTACCCTACGACCCAGCAATTGCACTACTGGGTATTTACCCTAAAGATACAAATGTAGTGATCCAAAGGGTCACATGCACCCCAATGTTTATAGCAGCAATGTCCGCAAGAGCCAAACTATGGAAAGAGCCTAGATGTCCATCAACAGATGAATGGATAAAGAAGAAGTGGTATATATATACAATGGAATATTATGCAGCCATCAAAAAAATGAAATCTTGCCATTTGCAATGACATGGATGGAACTAGAGGGTATTATGCTAAGTGAAATAAGTCAATCAGAGAAAGGCAAGTATCATATGATGTCACTGATATGAGGAATTTGAGAAACAAGACAGAGGATCATAGGGGAAGGGAGGGAAAAATGAAACAAGATGAAACCAGAGAGGGAGACAAACCATAAGAGACTCTTAATCTCAGGAAACAAACTGAGGGTTCCTGGAGTGGAGGGTCTCAACCAGGGTTCCTGGAGTGGAGGGGCTGGGAGGGATGCGGTGGCTGGGTGATGGACACTGGGGAGGGTATGTGCTATAGTGAGCACTGTGAATTGTGTAAGACTGATGAATCACAGATCTGTACCCCTGAAACAAATAATACATTATATGTTAATTAAAAAAAATTTTTTTAAATAATCACAAGATTTTTATCAACATATGAAGTGCTTAAAAAGCAAAGTAAAGATTTAGCTGGCCTACTTACTACTAATCTATTAGTTTGACTAAGAAACAAGCCTACAACTAACACATAAAACATGTAAGTATTTGTGGTTTCACTATTTGCAAGTAACCCCTAAAGGGCCATGACATGCAGAGATCTACCAGCTCCTTGACAGTGAACTTGGTGAGTGAACTCAGCAATAGCCTAGTGTGTGCATCTCACTGCAGTTTTACTGTTCTCTGTGCATCATCATCACACACAAAAATCTTTACTAAATGTCCAAGAGAGGTTCATTTAATTTTTCAGTCATGCGTTACTACACTGTGATCAAATTTAAATGTCACTGCATTCACAGTATATCGGGAGATCCATACAAATATTGGCATTTTCCTCATGGATGCCAAGATGTACCTCACCTGTTTACAGCAGTGAAAGCAGCCCTTACCTTCATGAAGACCCCCAGTACCGGGAGGCTTCCCTGCCCTCCAAGTTCTCAGTCTCCACCTGGCTTCCCTGTCTCAATATGCGTTTGGGTCCTGGCTCCTGCTCTGTGCTCAATCTATTCCCTCACCATCAAGCCTAACAAAATGCAGCCATCTCTTCCTTGACTTCCTAGCCCAGCCTGCAGGCCTGTTGGGAGGCTGCATCAGTTTAGGTCCAGTTGCGGACAACAGACACTACTACAGCTGGTTTACATATATTGTATATGTATATTGTATATGTATATAGTATTACATATATATATACATACATATATACACATGTATATATACATACACATATATACACATATATATACATACATACACATACATACATACATATACATATATATATATATATATATGTTTTATTGCCAGGTATTAGGTTCTTAGCAAATTCAGTAGAAGCAATGGAGAGATAGACTAGGCTTCCAAGAACAGCTCCCATAATCACACAGCCTCTGTTGTGACCTAAAGAGCTTCTGTTGCCCGTGCTGAAACACAGCCCATCAGAGACCTGCTGATGGAACCAAGCCTCCTCCACCAGCACGGGCGAGCCCAACGGCTGCAAAAGCCAATGTAATCAGGAAGGGGGACCCTCACACCTTGCCTCTTGCTCCCTTTTCTACATCAAGTCACTTATCTGTGGTCCCAGAGGAGGAACCCAGATCATACCTGGAAGATAATCTCCAAAGGTTTTAACCTTCTGGCCTCTCCTATAGTGGAGAGCATACTAGAGGGAGCTTTGAATAGAGGCCCCAAATAGCAGTTCACAGCAAACACCACAGATTACCTGCCAGGGATTATGCTTCTGTGGTTCTTATTATAATTACCGGGTTTTGTTTTTTGGTATTTGGGTTTTTTGTTTTTGTTTTTATTTTTGTTTTGGTGAAAAACTTCATATCTCTGAAGAGAAAATCAGGGTAATCACCAGTAGAAAAATAGTCAGTTAGTGCAAATATCTGGTATTGCAAATGTAATGGACATTTATAGGTCAAAAAAAGAGAAGGTATAGGGATGACTTGAAGATTATCCTAGTAGCTTCTCTTGATAAGGTGGGCGAGTGGAATGTTCTATTCCCTGAGATGGGATATAGAAAAATCTTTATGTCTAAGGGTCAAAAAATTGGAGGTCCCAGATCGCCTGGAAAAGAAGAACTCTGGGTTCATAAAATGGTGGGTTCCTAACCCCAGCATAAGAAATGACAAACCCAAGCAAGCTACTACTTTGCTGTCAGCACTCAGCATCCTGCCCGCAGCAGGAGATGCCATTCATTAATTCCCCTGGCCTTTACATGACACACGGATCAGTGCTAATGTTCCAAAACCTGGAAGGAAGTCTCTACCCTTATTAGGGCATAGCACTCAGGTGCACACTAAGCTGAGGGAAAAGTAAAGTGAACACTCCTATTAAAGTGGCAAAATTCACATAACCACGCTTATTGAGACCATGGTATCAACTCTATACCTGGTTCCACTGCTGCCCGAAGATTTTCCCAGTGTATTTCCAGTAACATTCTTCAGAGAACTGTTTTGGAATGCCTTCCATTCATCTTAAAACTCTGTACCCACTTCTGCCCCATTCCTCTCTTAACATAGCCTTTCTTATATCAACTACTTCAACTTCTATCCCTTCCCCCATCTTCTCTGTGTAAGTTTCCTCTACCTTGCAAGCTAGTGCCAGTCTCTCTCCCCTTCTAGCTCTCCTAGAGCATGGGTCAAGGCCTGTTTTTATAAGCAAACCCTTACTGGAACACAGCCACACCCATTCTTTTACCTATTGTGTATGCTTCCTCTCATACTATGATGGCAGAGTTGAGTAACAGTACCTGGCTCACAAAACCTAAAATACTTACTCTCCAGCCCTGTACAGAAAAGTTTGCTGACCTCTGTTCTGGGGGAATCTATCCCTGCCTACCTTCTGAAAATTCCTCTTACCAATATCTCCTTTCTCTCTGTTATCTTCAACCTCTCCATGTCCATGGTTTCCTTCCCTTCAACCTGTCACATTTAGGTCATCATTCAGTCTCTCTTCAATAAGCCCCAACTGAAAACCTACTAAGTATAAGGTATGAGGAATACAAATATTAATAAAACACAATCCCTGCCTTCAAACCACTTACGGTCTAATAAGGGAAAGCAAATACGTAAGCAGCCAAGTTTTCTAGAGTATTTTGGAAGCCAAGAAGAAAGTCTAAGCAACACTCATTTCTCCCTGGGGATTTCAGGGGAGTCAAACATGTTGAAGTCCAGAAGAACATACAAATAGCAAATAGTTCATAAAAATGGTGAACTGTCTCCCCAAATCTTCAACATTCTAAAAAATACATCTTCCCTCACCATCCTTTATCCTCTACCCACCATCCCACACTCTCCCCTTCCCTTTATGGCTACCATCCCTGACCTGCAACCTACTCTGTAATTTCTTGCGGCCGGGTTCCACCGGCACCACGCCACTGAAGCTGCTCCCTCCAAGGTTACCAGGGCCCTTGGCTCATCCATTTTCTGCCTCACCTCAATTCTCATCTTACTCACCCTCTGTGCAGTATTTGCCTGCTGCTCACTCTCATCCTCATTCTCCTGCCTGAAAGCCTCCAAGGCTCCACCTAAATTTCAAATCCTTCAGACTATCACACAGAGCTTTTCACAATTTCTATGTGCCTTTTTGCCCCCAGACAATTTTCAAATCCACAAGCATTCCCCACTGAGTTGTATCACCTTGCCTCTTCCTGCTTTGCCCTTTGTCTGGGGTGATCTTCACTACCTTCCCTGTCTTCCAAACTCCTACTTCTTTAAAACCCAGTTCCAATGCCATTTCCACTGTGAATGTATCCCAGCTTGACTTGGTTGGCTCCTCCTTCTTCCTTCCTCACTACTCTCAGAGCACTTGATACCTAGCTCCACGGAGGGTTCAGGGCTCCAACTACTTGCTTACAGGTATGACTCCCTCATTTTACTATGTACAGGAATCATGGCTCATACCTTTTTAAATCTCAAGCACTTGGACTAAATCCACATAAAGCTATACTAAATAAATGATTAGATAGCAGCCAGACTTGGCAGTTCCAAACGGAAAAAAAAAAAAATCCAAATTCCTAAATATATCCAGACAAGTTATTTCGCAGGCACACATCTCTTAAAATTCAATAAACTTTCAGAATATGCAAATGACAATAAAGCTTCCCTTCAGCACATTAGAGTGACAGTTATAAGATAATGACATATAACTGCTCCCTAAGGAACCATCACAAGATAGCATCAGATACTCAGGCTTGTCACTAGGAAGGGCACCACCTAAGTCATATTTTTTTTCAGTTTTAATAACAAAGATGGCACAGTTATCAGCATATTTTCATCATCATCTCCGTCTTTAGAACTATGGGCAGAAAAGTATTTATTATGAATGAATGTTCAGCGTGTGACAGCAGAAGACTAATGGGTTTTAGACAAATAGGTGCGAGAGATGGATTTATGGTCCAGTGGGCTCCACCTTCTCCAGGATTGCAATGCAGATGCTCCATCCTTGAGTTTTCCCCATGTGAGCATCAGCCCTAACCTAGCTCTGGAATAGAGAATGAGCCACTTGTTCAAGTTCCACTCAGAGTCTGTCCCAAATGCTGGGACCCATCAGAGCTTTTGGAGTCAACAAGGACCCTATGGCAGGAGGAAGAAGGCACTTCCACACAATATTCTCAGAGTGCCCACAGGCATGTTGTGTGGTAGGGAAGTTAGGCAAGTGTACATGTCATTCTGCACGCTTCCAGGGACAACTCTGGGTCAGATTCAGGCCCAAGTAAAGCCCATTGCCAATTCTGTGGGGCAGAAAAGCATTCATCATCTCCAGGAAAAAAATTTTCCACTTTCTGGCTCCTGCATGTATTCGGCTAGTCAAGTGTCAGCACAGAGCCTGGAACTCATATGCTTTGCAGCTTTCACTGTGACAACCGCATTTCCAAGCCTATAGTTCCAGGAAAGACAACATTTGTAATTGTCTTGTTGGCTAAGGGTAAAACAAATACACATTTAGATCACAACAGATAAATGCTTCCTCTGAATTAATCACACAAGGGAGCCCAGAGCACACACTTCTACCGGGGAAATTGAATCTCATGGTGGCAAACCCACCCATAAAGGAAACAAAACTCATTACAATTGAGGAAAATTTTAGAATATTCACAGTATCCTTGAAGTGGGAGCTCTGTTATGGAGTAAGTACATGAAAAGCCAGCAAATAGATAAAGGCTGAGAATGCCCAAAGGTGAATGGCAGCCTCAGGGGGTGAGCATTCCAGAGAATTCTTTTCACCCCACCTAGTGAGGTCACACTGATTACAGACTCTGTGCAATTCATTTTAAAACATATTTTGCAGGGCGCCTGTGTGGCTCAATGGGTTAAGTGTCTGACTCTTGATTTCGGCTCAGTCATGATCTCCGCGTTGTGAGATGGAGCCCCACGTCAGTTCCACACTCAGTGGGGAGTCTGCTTGAGAGTCTCTCTCCCCCCTCCCTCTGCCCCTCCCCCCTCAGGTGTTCTCTGTCTAAATAAATAAATAAAAATAAAATCCATTTTGCAGGCCCACTGTGTGCTTGGCACAGAAGTCCATAAAACCCACTTCTATAGCCTATTGGCAGGAATAAAAAGCAGCATAAGCCCTCTTGGTGAAAGCCCTTCACTATAGAAGCCATAAGTAAATTTTTCCTCCTTTCTGCTAACACATGAATATAGAAGGTACGCTATTGTTCTGTTCAGAGCGGAATTTGGTAAGTTAGTCTATGTTTGGTGGGGAGCAGGGAGGGAGGGAGAAAACAGATTTTGTAAAAAGCACATTCTGCATGCAGAATTACTATATAACACCAGTACTGGCCATTGACAGTGGAAGGTAAGCAGAGCAATCCATTATTAAACAAACTCACTGATATCTGGGCAAGCATACGGAGGGAGTCTAAAAGAATGTATAGAGTCCTTTACTTGAAGTTGGAGTCATATTGTTTAACAACATTGAGTTTTCCCAGAAGTAAACAGGAAGGAGGCTTTTTATATTGACACCTTCAGGAAGTGCTGCCTAAGACGGATCCACAAGCAAAAATTCCCTCTCCTGTGGGTCCTCTCCCCTTCCTTTGCTCTTCTTCCTTTCCCTTCCCTTTCCTTCTCTTCTCTCCTAAGTCCAGTTCCCGGGAAACAGATTCTGAGATGGCAAGCCCTGTGTAGGAACCTTCCTAGCAGCAGGCTGGGAACCATAGCTGTTAAGGGTGTGGGAACTGGGCAGAACTGAGCAGAAGGAGAAGTTGAACTCGGTTGCAACCAAGGCTTCAGCTGACCCTGCTGTGAAGTAGAAGCCTGGGATGGCCCTTCAGAGACTCTGCAATGGGTCTTGGTAGTGCCACCTTGAGTATGAGGGGTTGTAACCTGAGACTAGGCACTTCCTACAACCAAGGGCAATCTCTGGGAGAGGACTCAGCTGTGAGCCCTCAGCAGCCAATACACTCCCAGCAACTAGGAAATGAGGCGAGATCTAAGGGGCCCACCCCAGCTCCACTTCCCTTCTCTTGTCTCCCCATTGCCCTGAGTCCTTACACTCCCTTGTTCTCTTTTCCCCAGGGTCCTGCCTCTTATTCTCCTTGGTCTGTGGGATAAGCCTGTAATAATCCCATTCCATCTAGCTCTACTAGGATGGGGTGAGAATCTGCAAGACAATCACCTTTCACACTGACAATATCTAACTTCTCTTAGCACATCTGCAGTAGGTTTTCAAGAAAAAAAATTCCCCTTTATATCTAAAGTCCACACTACCAAACAGATACCATATGTTACCCTAGCCTTAGTGTATGCCATGGCCCCTGTAGGAGTTATTAATCTAAAAGTCTCCACCTCTTCCTCTACCTTAAGACATGAGACTACATGTTCTCCTTGGGTTGCCCTAGATCCGTATGTGCCCTGATCATGGTTAAAGGAAAATGTTAACACAATATCTTCATTGAATTGAAGTAACAATATTATAATAGCCCCTATATATTAAGCACTACTACCAGCTACATCAAATACATGTGTCATTTAATATTTACAGCAATCATACAGGATAAATCTATTATACCCATTTGCAAGTAAGGAACTGAGACCTAGAGAGGCTATAAACTTGCCTGAGAACATAAAGCAGGAAGTGCTAAAGGTCCAATGTGGTAGAGATGGCCAACTCTCCACTAAAATTCATATTTTTCTCATCCATGATGATGGGTGTTGAGTCTCTTTGAGAAAGCTGCCCAGCCAGGGACCACATGTTCCTGCCCTCCTTGTTCCTAGGTAAGGTCATGTGGCTAGTTCTAGTTAAATGAATGTCAACACAAGTGATGTATGTTGTTTGTACCCTCCTATGCTCTCTTCCCTTCTGCCCAGCATTTATAGTGGGCTCTGAGGCCCCAGTGGAAAGCAGAGTCATGAGCTAGAAGGAGCCCAGACTTCTGAATCACCAAATAAAGGAAAGTCACCCATCAATCATGGGTACCACATTAGACTTTTATGAATAATAACTACAGTTCTGTTGCACAAAGCCAATGAAGTTTAGGGGCCTACTTATTGTAGCAGCTAGCATTACCCTAATTAGTACATAGGATGAAAGCCAGATTTCCCTTTATATATTCATTTATTCATTCAACTAAATGAATGTAAAGTTTAAGTAACCTCTCCTAGCTGGGTACATACTAGAGGCTGGGGATGTAAAGATGCATGTGACATAGTCTCTTCTTTCTAGGGGCTCATGGTGTAGTGAAGAAGAGAGATGATTCATTAACACTATGGAAATACTGAGGGGGGAGTGACTGGCTCTGCTTGCCTCATTTCTGGAGTTTCTCCCCTGTGTAGGCACTGACATTTACATGGCAGTCTTATTTTTATTTATCTTTTCTAAATTTATTACATTAATACAAATTCTTCCCAGGTAGATATTCTGATAAACATAGAGACCTGTTTTAGAAAAAAAAATAAAATCTCTGAAATCAATTTTGTGGAATGAGGTGGCTAGAATTTAAAGTCAGATAATATATTTAGCAATTACTAGTAACTCTCCTAAAAATAATTTTTCGAGTGCTGGCCACTTTTGTCCTCTGCCTTCAAAAACTATTTGGTAAAATGGATACATTAAGAAATACAATAAATATAGGTGCAAGAAAAAGTGGGTTTTTTTCTTTCTTGGTCTCACTTTAAATTATGCAGTCTTGTGAGAGGAAGAAAACCAAGTAGAGCAAAAGAGATCAAACAAATGGGTATCTGCACATTTGTATATTCCTCACTCCCTCCACCATTACACCATTACCCCAGACTCTAAAGCTAACCCAGAATAGTCCCTTGAATATTCTAATTTTGTTTCCATTGGTAGGAGAAACCTTTTCTTGCCTTTCTATGCCTCATCCCTCCTTCCATCCTTACCCACCCCTCCACATCCACTCACATACCACCCTCTCCATTCCCCAAGTATTCCAGCCTACACCATCTCCTCCCCTTTTTTGAGCAGCTCCGCATTTACCATTTAGTAGCAGTTAAGAATTTAATTGTTCCCTAAGTATTTTGTTTACTATCTTCCAATGTGACTGAAAATGTCTTGAAGACAGAAAACATGACCTGATTTTTTTCTCCATATGCCTAGAAAGGCAGTGAGCACTTTTATAATCAAAAAAGAAATGTCTAATGAGCAACTGACTGACTTCCCAGATGATCTCCTGGAGCCTTGTGAGAGGAAGTCTTTTAAAGCCTTAAGGAGTTATTGGCTTTAGCAAACTTTAAGCAACAGGCAACTCAACATGGTGCTGAGGAAAGAGCCAGGATCATGAACAAGTCAATCTTAGCTCCACATCTGTTTCAACCCTACACAGCCTTGGGCATAGCGCTTGCAAAGACATCCCTGAGCCTCAGTCTCCTGATCTTCAAAAAGGGAATAATAACACCTTCCTCTTAGAATCAAAATAGGTTACATAGAAGAAAACTCTAAGGGATTTCCTTTTGTATTAAATTAGTAGGTAACAGAATCCTGGCACTCTTGTCCCAAGTAATTCTAATGAGTATCTTAATACTGACTAGAGAGGGATTACATCTTAGAACAAAACAGCCCTCCCTTCTAAATCCATGCTTCTCCCAAAAGCAATTGACTAAATAAATGAAAGATGTGACGCAGTTAACTCTGTGCCCTTTGCTTTCACAACCTAATTTTGCAAACTGCTGAAAAGGCACTTCTCCTCTAATGGAACCAGGAGGGCAATGGCAAACTGTCTGGTCACAAACCCAAGCTTGAACAATATGGAGAGGTGTCTCCTGTCATCGCAATGCTCATTAACTGTCCCATATAAGGCAAGTCATAAGGGGAGAGAGGGCTCTTCCAAGATGCAGCAGGGAGGCTATCGAGTGAGGGGGGGAGCCCACTAGTGGGGAGAGGGGGATCTCTCGCTGCTCAGTCAACAAGCTCCAGGCCTTACTGGGGGCTCAGGTTTCCCACTGAGAGCTTTATTTTTCTGTCAGCTGCGACTCCCCTCTTCTCATTAATGCGTGTCCTGGGGTCTTCTTTTCAGAAGCTGAGGCAGCATCCTTCAAGACAACTCTCCTAATTGGTGGAGGGGTGCTGGGAGGTACACGCTCAAACAAAAGCAAATGTTTACCCAGTTCCTTTCCTCACGCCCTCATCCCAGCAATACTCGCAAGACCCTGGGGCACAGTTTCCTTCAATGTCATCAATACAGGCTGCCTCCCTTGTCCACACTGGAGGTCTCCTTTGTCTATACCCACTGCGCCCCTTTTTTATATTGTCATTATGGCCTCTTCACCACTACAAACTACGGTAGTAGCAGAGGCTCCAGGGGCAGACTGCCAGGGATTGAATCCTGGGTCTGTGTAAATTTAGGCAAGCCACTTCAATCTCTGCTTCCCAACCTGTGAAGTAAAGGTAACTGTATTTTCCACAAGGGTCATCATGAGGATTCAATGGAAAGCATTTCCAAGCATAGGCCCTGCCACGCAGTGAATGTTCAGTATCAATTATCATCAACTGTCTTCTCTGATGAACCATAACCTAGTTCCTGTTTGTATCACTCCCACAAAACCACTCTTCTCAGGAAACAATTTCACATCTTTCTCCCAAACTGATCGAGCCATTAGACTCTTCTTCCTATTCTCTCTGTTACTTTAAACATGATGCATCAGTTTGATGACACCAGAATACTGAGCATTTTTCCCACAGGTTAAGATTATACTTGGGATTTCTGTGCAAAAATGCAGAGTACTACAGACCACCTGGAAAATTTGCAATTTCCTCCCATTGTATTCTAACCTTGGTGTGATCTGAAAACATGAATTTGTATGAAAAGGAAGAAATTCTCACACTATCAATGATGGCAAAGATGCTGCAATGTGATTTTCAGGCATAATCAATCACTTTCATTGATTCCCCATCCACTTTCACAAATTTAAGAAAAAGAAGTTCTCATAAGACCAGTGTTTCAGCTTTTAGCGAAAGAGAAATTTAAGAGAAAAAAAAGTCTTTCCATTCAGCAACTTATTTAGCCACCCCCAATTATTCTCCATTATAATTAAAGTGATTACTGCTGGAGTTTCAGTTTCAAGATGGTTCGACCTCTCTCATTTTAAAAATCACCCTAATACTCAAGGAAGTAAAAATCAGAAATAGGAATTGAATCTCTGATCAGACTATGAGACAATTTTAATCCTGAACTAAATTATAAGATGGCAGAAAGCAACAGAGAAGTAAATGACTTGCCAGAGAGAAGGAAGAATACATCTAAGTGCTTATAAAGGAAGATAATGATGAGAAGCAAATTAAAAATACCTACAGAATCCACAGGCTAGGAGCGCAAGTTCCTCAGAAGGTGGGATAAAGCTGCATCTGACTACTCCTCTTCCACTGCTGCAGGAGAAAATGAGGGTCCAGACTCAAAGACAAGAGGTAAAAGGGAAAGCAGAGGTGAGGCATGCAAATGAAAACAGGGAGATTAAGTGAAATTCTGCAGACTGAACAGAGACAACATCCAGAAAATTGAAGGAAACTTCTCTAGAAAAACTGAACCACCCCCAGACAAAATACTACAGATTCTGACATTTGAAGGTCCACAATGAAAGACCCATGTCATCATAATGACCCCACAGTGAAGCCATCAGTTGAAAAGTCCAATGAACAGACACAGAACTTCCAATCAGCTTTCTAAAGATTCACTCATAAACATGAATGGACAGGTACAGACTCCAGGCATTTGAGGAAAGTCTGCAATACTAAGTTAAACAAGCAAACAAATGATGAGAAAATTTTTAAAAACTCAGAAGAAACAGATAAAATGTGGTAAGAAAATAAAAAAAACTACAAAGGCACTCTATTCAGTATTCTCAGGGGTTATAAGCTTTTCTCCCAATGTGCCCAAGGGACATGACATACTCAGGGCAAAGAGGTTTAAAAGCCCCTTTCTCTCCTCAAAGGTGCTTATTAGCATCTCTACTGGTGGAGGAAGAGACTACAGCGATGCACTGAAAGCATATTATAAAAATAAACATAAAAAAGAAAATTCTTCTAGATATTAAAAATATTGCTAAAATTTAAAAATAAGAAACAGTGAGAGAACAGCAAGATTAGGTCAGGGAATTCACCCAGAAAGTAGGACAAAAGGACAAAAAGATGGAAAATAGGACAAAATCTTCAGAAGGTAGAGGTTCAATCCAGCCAATAAGGGTTCCAAAAAGAGAGAGCAGAGAAATCATTGATGAAGAAATTCTCAAATAAACAATTCAAGGAAATTTGCTAGAACTGAAGGACATGAATTTCTTGCTTAAAAGACATAGCAAAATGAGTGAAAAAGAAACCCATACTGAAGATAGCATTGTAAAATTTGAGAACACCAGAGATAAAGAGATCTTAAAGTTTCCAGCAAGGAAAAACTGGTCGAGGGCAAAGGAACAGAAGTAAGAAAAGCATCCATCTTCTCAAAAGCAACAGTATAAGCTAGAAGTCAACAGAGTAACAGCTTCCCAATTTCCAAAGAAAATAATTTGCAACCAAGGATTCTAGATTTAGCCAAACTATCAAGTGTCAAAGTAGAGTAAATATTTTCAAATATGTAAAGTCTCAGAAAATTTACCTCCAATGGCTTTTCAGGAAGCCAAGGAGGACTAAGAAAAAAAAAAAACAAGAAAGAAAATGACATAAATCCTTGTCACAGGAGAGAGAAGCAAAGTGAATTAGGCAAAGGATGGCAAATATGCAGCAGGTCCAGGGAGCAACCACTCCAGGGTGGAGCAGAGTGACTGAGGCTACCCAAGATGTCTTTTTAAAAAGAGAGCAGGATATGACAGATTGTTTGATAGGCTTGACTCTGAGAAAAAAACTTAAGAATGACATTTTAGAAAGCTGCTGGAGGGTATGGGAAGAGTTGGGCCAAAGGTCTGAAGGCAGTGAAGCAGATAAAAACAATGAATGAGGCAATCGTAAATTCCAGGAAAAATAAAAGGTTATAAAACAAATAGACAAAGGGAATTGAAAGTACACTTATCTTGTCGAGCACTGAGTAATGTAGAGAAGTGTTGAATCATTATACTGTACACCTGGAGCTAATATAATGCTGCATGTTAATGATACTTCAATTTTTTAAAAAAGAGAAAAAGGGGCGCCTGGGTGGCTCAGTCGGTTAAGCATCCGACTCTTGATCTCAGCTCAGGTCTTGATCTCAGGTCGGGAGTTCAGGCACCACAATGGGCTCCATGCTGGCATGAAGCCTATTTAAAAAAAAAAAAAGAAAGAAAGAAAGAAAGAAAAAAGAAAACGGGTTATAAAATAAAGTAAATGTATCATAGCCTATTCGGCTCAGTGAAAAATAGTATTTACCTGGAAAAAATAATAAAAAAGATGAACATGAAGTTAACCAAAACTTGTGAAATAGCTTTTGTGAAAGGATATAGGAGGTGAGAAGATAGGGTATGAGACTGAAAATTCTGAAATTCATGAAATAGGAAGCTGTGGCACAGGAATGAGTTGCAAGCAGTTAACTGCCTCTGGAGAATGGCACTGAGGGAGGGCACAGATGACTGCTATTTTTTTCTACATAAGCCTTTCACCATCATTTGACTTTTAAAACCACGTGCATGTATTTGTGTGATAAATTTTTTAAAGCAAAAAAAAAAAAAAAGAATAAAATTACAATACAGTTAACCCTGTGCCCTTTCTTTTCATGACTTAAATATTTCTAAAATACACTGAGGAAATAAAAAACCTTTTCTATTAATGGAACCAAGCTATGTATTTGTACTAAACTTATTTTATTTAAAAGATTTGGTTCTAAAGTATTAAATCTTCTCCCCTCATCCATCCTTATGGCCCACAAATTACCAAAATACAAAGCTCTTTGTGGTCTGTCTCTTTTTTTCACATCATTAGTACTCATAATTGTGTTTAAAAGTGACTCAGAACACTGCGAATGTCTTTATGACAGGGTATCACAATAAACACATAGGAAACTTCCTCCCTCTTACTCCATTCCCCATTGCTAAAACATGAAAGAAATGCAGACATTTGTCCTGCACTCTCTAGCATATGAGCCTAAGACTCTTAGCAGTGATATTTATGTTTTTATCATGCTATCATTAATTAGGATTAATTATAAACTCTAAGGACCATAATAAATAAATACCAGGAGCTACCAATTTTCTGATATCATGAAGAATATGAAATTAGAAAGGATTCTCCCAGAATTGATCAGAAGGATAAAGCAAAAGCAATGGTTAAATCAAGAGTTCTGAACCTCTTTTCTCCCTAGCATGCCTAAAGGATAGGACATGCTCTGTTGTAACTTAGGCTCACTAATCATCTCCCCTCTTCCACAGAGGAGGATTATTAACATTCCTACTAGTGGAAGAAGAGCCATGGGTAGTTTGAAAAAATCCGATAGGTAATTCTAGCAGGCCCGTGTGTCTTACTATCCCCACTCATGGGCATGTTTCCTCTTCTCTCTTTCTCCTCCCCACTTTGCTCCTCTCATCCAATGGAGACAACTAGTTTAGGGATCAAATTAAGAAGATAGATGTCACCATAGGGCAAAAGATGAGAGCTCAGAACAACAAGGAGATATTTATAATTTGCCTCCAACCCCACTCCCACCCACTGTTCCAAGTCTTTGCTGATTTTCCAGGCTTAATTTTGACATTGGAATAAAATCAGAAAAAGGGAATGTAGCATGTCATAGACAACTTCTGACAAATTTCCCACCACTAGGGATTCCCCTTTCCCTTCCCCAGGCCCCATCCAAGCAGGGACTCAGCACATTCTTGTTCCATTTCTCACTCACAATTCCCCGTACCTGCTTCTAAAACATACTTGTTTGCATGCTTAGTTAATTGAAATAGTAAGAAGAGCCCACATTGACTAGACTCTTATTAACACTCAATATTTTATGAAACAAAATTTCACACATGTCATTTGAGATTATGTCCATAACATTTTGACATCTGAAGAATATAACCATAAGGAGAAAGGGTTTCAGATTCTCAAAGATTTGTGTTCTAACCCAGGATAAATCACACATGATTTCACATAACTATTCATCTTTTTACCTGGTAAACAAAAAGAGCAAGGGAACATTTAGTTAGGTCTGTGGGCCCCTTCCCTTCAGATTCTCCTGACCCCACCATCTTCATTGCTTCAGAGTAGCTCTGACTTAGTTACTAGGCCATGATGACTTCCATTGTAGGATTTCATCTGAAACACTTTCTACAATAGCGAGTAAGGCTCCTTCCAGCTCCAGCCTTCTGGCAGTGCTATGGCACAGCCTTTGAGAGCTTCACCACAACACTGTCTTGTCTACCCATTCACATCCCAATTTAACATTTCCACTGTGCTGACTGCATGGCCTATACACCCATATCATCTATGTTGGAGATGTCAGGTCCAACTTCCTTAGAATGTAATTCAGGGCCTTTCCATTTGACCTGGTTCAATCTTTGCTTTCTCCTCACATTCTGCCCCTCTCTAGCTCCCTCCTTCCCACCCCAACATCATACCCTTTGCTTTAGTCCCTAAAGCTCCTGTCATTCCCTAATTGTGCGTGTTTCCTTGTGTCTTGGTACCTTCGCTTGTGCCCTTTCTCTACCCAGCATCACTTCGGTCTACCAATGCCTCTTTTGAAAACTCATATCCATCTTATAATGGTCAACACAAATATCACCTCCTCTATGAAGTCTTTCTTGACTTCTCCAGGCAAAATGAATTACTCTCTTTTTTTGTACTCACTAGATTAAAAAGCATCCATTACACAATATAGTTCACTATTTATATATCAATTTCCTGTGCTAGGTAGTGAGTTTCCAAAGGACAGAAACTTACTCATATTTGTGTCTCTAACATAGAACCTGGCACAGTTCTGGAACAGTTATGCACTGTTTCCTGAGTGACTAGGTGAACAGGAGAGAAGATAAGGAGAGCAGAGCTAGTGTTTGTGCACTTCCTGGGAATACAGTCCTTAGCCCATGCAAGGAGGAACGTCACAAAAGATCTGTGATAGTAACTGTAGCAAACACCTGGTGCCCTGACTGACATTATTCTAGGCTTACCTCTGATCTCAGCCATGGCTGGGGTAAACATTTGTGTGAATTAGATTCACTTTGTGGTGACCACCACTCTCCTAGAGAAGATGCAACAGTGGATGCATAACCCCAGGATCCACAGGTCCTATTGTACTTTGCATCACCCAGAAGGACCCTGCCTATTAGAATATTAGAATAGCCTCATATTTGCTCAAATATGGCATCAATTCATGTCTACAACCTGCAGGGTTGAGATACTATTCTCCAGGATTCATTATATGCTTTGAAACAATAGCCATTACATGTGCTGTGTACCCCAAAGCTAGAAAACAAAGGTCAGGGTACCAACAGGTACAAGCTTTGGTTGACTCCTCTCATCATCACTCCCAGTGATACAGCTGCTTAACTTGGATTTCTTGTTTCCACAACTTTAATCTTTTCTAGAATAGAGGTCCTGGTTCCTGGAGGACAATACTTCTCCATGAGACACTGAGCCTAAAGCTGTAAATCCACCTCATCACTCAGGCTCTTCATGCCAGAGGATCAAGGCAAAGAATGGAGTTTCTGTATTGGCAGAGAAACTGATGGGGATAATCCTGAGGAGATAGAGTCACTGCTACACAATGGATAAAAGGATGACTAAGTCTGGATATCTGGGGATGCATTGAGGTATCTCCTGGTGTTTCTGTGTCCACTGATCACAGGGAACAGGCAATTGAAGGAAGCCAGTCAACCCAGGTTTAGATGCCCCCAGGGGTGAGGGTCTGGGTCACCTACTGAGCAGGCATCCTCGGAAATGCTGGTTGAGGATAAGGGAAGTCTAGAATGGATAGTGGAAGAGAGAGATGATGGATATCAATTGCTGGCCTCAAAATCAGCTGCAGCAAAAGGGACTAAAGCTGGTTGCATTGATAGAGGCAGGGGTCAGCCTAGTCTTTGAAGAATCAGTGACAGAAGAGAATTAATGCAGAAGATCTGTGGATCTGAGCAGCACCAAGAGCGTGGTATAGCAGACAGAACATTTTTGGCGCTGGGGTGAACAGTGCCACTCATGCCTTCACTTGCTGCCTGCTGATAACAACTTGCCCCTAGCGTGCATGACTGAGCCTGCCTCACTCTGCTGCAGGGACCTCGGCGGCACCCTGTATATTAGCTTTTTCTCCATCTCTGTCTCTCCCTCCCCACTCCCTCACTCCTGCCTGCTAGGATCATCTCCAAAATAAACGACCTTCACCCAAGTCCTCATTGCAGGCTATGTTTTCAGAGGCATCCAAGGGAAGACTACGATCATGTTTAAACTGGCATTTTAAACTAGCTTTATAACCCTGCATTGCTGTCTCCGCAATAGACTAGCTACTTAAGAAAATATTCCAGAGCACTTTATTTCTTTCAAAGCACATTTATGAGGGAAAGTGATGGGATTGTTGTTGTTCCCTGTCTTTTCATTTTTTTTAAAGATTTTATTTATTTATTTGACAGAGAGAGACACAGCGAGAGAGGGAACACAAGCAGGGGGAGTGGGAGAGGGAGAAGCAGGCTTCCCATGGAGCAGAGAGCCCCATGTGGGGCTCAATCCAGGACCCTGGGATCATGACCTGAGACAAAGGCAGATGCTTAAGGAATGAGCCACCCAGGCACCCCTCATTTTTTAAACAGATAAGGAACCTGAGGCTTGGAGAGGTTATATGTCTTGTCTGGTGCCAAAGGCTTTATAAGTGGTGGAAACAGGGTGCTGTGTATTGATACTTACAGTAGATGCTGGGGGCATCCATATATAGCTCCTTTATTAGGTCAGTTTTCCTATCCCTCAGCAGCTGCAGGTGTTGCCGCTAAGAGCTCATAGCTACACCTTCCTCCAGAGAACTGCCCTCTGTGGAATTTATGTACTTACACCCCACCCAGGAGCCACCACAGTGAATGACTGAACGAACCAAAGTTCAGCCACCCCGTCTCAACGTGAGACTTCTCTGTGGAGTCATTCATCCTCCCGAGTTCCCCATGCAATCAGATCAAGGCTAGACATGAGCTGAAACACATCTATGCTTATCTTCTTCCCCTGCCCTGTCCTGTTCCCTCACTTCTTATAGAGCCCTTGCTCAATAAATCACT
Source organism: Halichoerus grypus (assembly GCF_964656455.1). Lineage (NCBI taxonomy): Eukaryota > Metazoa > Chordata > Mammalia > Carnivora > Phocidae > Halichoerus > Halichoerus grypus. The sequence goes on from NC_135714.1 coordinate 65,555,406, forward strand.
TGCCCATCCCGTCTCTAGTGACCCCCACCTAAGGTAAAATCTGTGTTTTATGATTCCTACTCCAGTGGATTCCCCATTGCAGACTCTGCACGGTTAAAAAAATGCTAGCCCCTTACTCATCACTACATACTAGCCCCTTACTTGTTAATGTTGGATAGACATTTCCCCTCCATCTTAGAAAAATCATATAAACTTATTTCCCAGTCTATCTTATAGTATGCTACTAAGGAGAGTGTCTGCCTCAAATAAGGACACAGATATTGTATTTTTAGGTATAAACTTTTAAATAATTCAATCAATATATTTTGGTGGCTTCACTTTATACCACATTATATCATTTGCTAATTATGAAATGTTACTAATCTAAGGTGGACAATAAAGAAACTCACAGGTCAATGCAATTAACATGTCTCATTTTATAGCAGTATATAAAATAATTCATCAGCTCAGAAGTACCTGCCTATAAAATGATGAAGCTATTATCTCAGTTTTCCCATATTATTCTCCTTCTTAAGATCTAAAATAAGGTAAATTTTATAAACCTGAATTTTCTGAAAATTCTCACAAAGACAATGGTTTGTTCTGTTGGCAATCATCCCTGAGAACTGAGAGCTGTATAACTCAGAGTCTCACTAGGAAATCAGAAACCACTTTACATACCTAAAACAGAGACTTCAGTAACAGAAAATTGGCGGCACAGGTAATGGAAGAGGGGTTGAGAAACCCAACAGAAAAGCAAGACAGCACAGAGATTGGCAACAGCAGAAAGCCACGACCAACCCTAAGCTGGAGGGATCATGAAAGGAGGCAGGAGCTTTCAGGTCCCCTGAAAGTCCCCTTGGGGTCCTGATCCTTCCACCCTCTAACCCTCTTGCCAACCATTGGTTGACCAACGGACAAGAAGGAGCCTGGCAGTTTTGATCCCCTGTCACAGGGAGCAGAGCAGAAGATGAGCAAGGAAGGCACACGCAGATAACAGGACCAGAGCCAGCGCATTGACATGCACACAGAGCAACAAAGCTCTTCCTAAACAATCAAAGGCCCCCATGTGAGAGGCAGCTCGTCAAGATCATTGCCTGGAATTCTAACACCAGAGAACAAAACAAGGGGGAATATAGTTTTTGATTTTTCAGCTAATGAAATTATTAATCAAAACCACAGGGAAAGCCTTCCAACTCAGGTTTGTAGCAGTGCTTACATATATCTCAGAAAACCTTCTCACTAGCATCCTTTGGAACAGCTTTAGGAAGAGACCAGGCAGCTTTGCAAATGTAACTGGTTTGTTGTTGTTGTTTTAGTCACCTAGCCTCCAAGCCTTTCTATAAAATGTAAATATTTGATGCCTCTCTTCAATGTAGGCTTAAGCTTAAGGGGTTACTGAATTTAAAAATATGCTTATATATTTTGGGGTGAGAATCTTTTTATTTTATTTTTATTTTTATTTTTATTTTTTTTAGGTATTAGCATTTTTTTATTATTATGTTATGTTAATCACCATACATTACATCATTAGTTTTTGATGTAGCGTTCCATGATTCATTGTTTGCATATAACACCCAGTGCTCCATGCAGAATGTGCCCTCTTTAATACCCATCACCAGGCTAACCCCTCCTCCCACCCCCTCCCCTCTAGAACCCTCAGTTTGTTTTTCAGAGTCCATTGTCTCTCATGGTTTGTCTCCCCCTCCGATTCCCCCCCCTTCATTCTTCCCCTCCTGCTATCTTCTTTCTTTCTTTTTTTTTTTTTTTAACATATATTGTATTATTTGTTTCAGAGGTACAGATCTGTGATTCAACACATTGGGGTGAGAATCATAGTGTACACACTAGGTATTATAATTCCTGCTTGTAATAATACTCATCATTAAAACAAAAGAAAAAGTTGATTCAAGCATAAAATCTTTGAAGCAAAAAATTAAATTTAACAAAGAAAATCTATTGTGCAAACTGAACAAGCACTCATTAATGTAATAAATCCAAATGATTTCTTTGAATTATTTTTTTCATGTTTTTTTTTTTTAATTTCAAAGGTAATGTAATCAGAAACTCAAGTATAATCAGAAACCATACTATGAATGAGTGGGATTTGTGGAAAGCAGAAAACTTGGAAAATACCAAAAATGTCATAATCCCACTAGCATAAATACTATTAGCATATTCCTATTTGAGTCACAAATCATTTCTTGAGAGCCCCAAATGAGGGGTATTATCAAGAGCTCTGTGCTAGAGAATGGATGGTATCAATTTGATTATAAGTCTAAATCAAGAGAACAACTTTCACTTGTTCATAGCACAGAGGAGTGATGGGGAAGAGAAGTAGGAAAAAAAGAATGCATGTCACCCTTCCTACCATACTTCAGTGACTCAGGAGTCTGGGTCCACGGAAAGCTCCCACTATTCAGGATACCACAGACTGCAAACCGATTTTCTGGATTCCTGATCATTTCCTATCCCCAGTTAGAATCATATTTCACAGACTCCATAAATAGCTCCTAAAAGAAGTAAATCCCAAAGGAATGAGAACCAAAGTTCCATTAAAGAACATTTTTTTCACCTTCTTGCTTCAGTCTATGGACTTGTCTTTAAAATCTTTAAATCTAGCAAAATTATACTCTTACTTCGGGAAGTGTAAGACCCAACAGGGTCCCCCCAAACCTAGAATCTGTGTCACACAATTTAACACCAAATAATTGTATACTGTTTCCATTTGATATTTTTATATATGTTGTTCTCAGTTCCCATCAAGGTCATCACCTAGGTGGCCAAGGTCAGACCTCACATTTCCCTGTTATCCAGCAGTCCACCTCACCCACCAAGCATTTAGCACATGCTCAATAACTACTTTTCATACAGCCTTTTCACAAAGATGGTGCCAAAGGCAAAGAAGGAAGCCCCTGCCACTCCCAAAGCCAAAGCAAAGACTTTGAAGGCCAAGAAAGCAGTGCTGAAAAGTGTCCACAGTCACAAAAAAAAAAAAAAAAGAAGAAGAAGATCCACACATCACCCATATTCCAATGGCCCAAGACATTGCATCTCCAAAGGCAGCCCAAATGTCCTGGAAAGAGTGCCCCCGGGAGAAACAAGCTTGACCACTATGCCATCATCATCATCAAGTTCCCCCTGACTACCGAGTCAGCCATGAAGAAAATAGAAGACAGCAATACACTTGTGTTCATTGTGGATATCAAGGCCAACAAGTACCAGATCAGTCTGTGCAGAAGCTCTATGACACTGACATGGCCAAGGTCAACACCCTGATTAGGCCCATGGAGAGAAGGCCTGTGTTCACCTGGTTCCTGATTATGATGCTTTGGATGTTGCCAACAAAATTGGGATCATCCAAACTGAGTCCAGTGACTAAATTTTTTCACCATAAAAAAAGAAGTCTTGGGGCACCTGGGTGGCACAATCAGTTAAGCACCAGATTCTTGGTTTCGGCTGCGGTCATGGTCTCAGGGTCCTGGGATCAAGCCCCATGGCAGCCTCCATGCTCAGCAGAGAGTCTGCTTGGGACTCTCTCTCTCTCTCTCTCCTTCTGCTGCTCCCCCACCCTCTCTCTCAAGTAAATAAATCTTTAAAAAAAACACTTCTCATATAATTAAGTCTAATTTCAAAATAAAACCCAAACTATTAGATAAAAATTGCAAATTACATTCTGGAACACATTTCACCAGATATTGACATGGCTTTCTCCCTTATTTCATTCAGGCCCAAGCTTATAAAACAGCTCCTCAGAGAAGCCTTCTTTGACTATGTAATAGAGAACTTCCTACCACTTTCTATCACCTTATGCTACTTTTTTTCTCTTCTTAGTACTGTGGACCTGATGTAGTGTTGAATATACTCCCCACTAGAATATGAGTTCCACAGTCTTTCTTACTCACTGCCTTATCCCCAGTGCCTATAACAGAACCTGGTTCATAGTGACACTCAATAAGCAAGTATAGAACAAATTAATTTTTGAATGAATTAAATTTGTATTTACACATGAAAAATATATATGTGTGTGTGTGTAATTGACCTAGTGAAGTTTTAAACTACCAATACAAACTTTTATTTTTTAAATTTTTATTTAGATTTTATATATGAAAGCCAAATAAATTTGACGCAACTAACTGACCACTGTAAAAAATCCAAATACCACAAATGTATAAAACAAACCATTCACTCACTTCAAAGGCAAGCATCCTGAAAAGCCTGGGGCATAGCCTGGAAACTTCTCTGTATATATACAGGTATAATAAATGATAACTAATGAGTAAAAAGTTGTAAACTTTTAATCCTTTCAAATATAATCCACTGAAATTTAATCTTCTGTGAATATAAAGGACTCTATGAACAAGAACTTTAATATTTAGATTTTAAATATTTACTCTCTGAGTCTGTTTTCCCACCTGCAAAATAGAAATTTAAAAAATAACTAACCTATAGGATTGATACATGATATAAATGACAAAAGATATCTAAAGTGCTTAGCACAATATCTGGTTATTAAAATTTAAAAAATAGATGATAGATAAAAGATAAATAAGTTCAGGGACCAATGAAAACCCAAGAGAATGATCTACCCATGACAGTGGAAGACAAAAAAGCTGCTTGGAAATGATGGTATCAAATTCTGAAGGATCACTAGGCATCAGTCAAACCTAGAGACTGCAGGCAGAAGGTCATTCTAGGTTGAAGAAAAAGTATGTTCCTCAAACAAGAATTTTAAGAGCTGGCAGTCTTAGAGAGGGAACCATGTTTGTGGAAACATCTTGAAGGGCTATTCTGCAAAGGGAAGGTGAAGTCACAAGGCAAAGAGACTCAAAACAAGGTGGAAACTAAACAAAAAGTGAGCCAGAACTGCAAGTGGATGAGAGCAGAGACAAAACTGAAGAGTGAGAAAACAGAAAGCCTGGCAAAACAGTAAAAACCCGATTTATAATTATTTCCGTCTACAGTCGAGCTCCATTTTACATGTAATCACAAAATATTTTTGTACACTTTGACTATTCAGTAAATTTCCCAGGAAGAAAGCTATCATATAAATTTTATAAAGATTAAACTTCGATAATTTGGAATTTTGCAAGAGTTCATCACTATATTAGTTTCCTTTTGCTGCTGTAAGAAATCACCACAAACTTAGTGGCTTAAAACAATACGTATTTATTATCTGATCATTTTAGAGGTCGGAAGTCTGAAATGGGTCATCAAGTCTATGTTCCTTCTGAAGGTTTTGGGGAGAATCCCTTTCCTTGCCTTTTCTGACTTCTAGAGGCTGCCCACACTCCCTGGCTCATGGCCCTGCACCACTCCAACCTCTTTTTCCATTGTCACATCTTCTCTGACTCTGACACTCCTGTCTCTCTCTTATAAGGACCATGGCAAACACATTGGGCCTACAAGGATATAACCACTCTATCTCAAGATCCTTAACTTAATCATATCTGCAAAATATGCCATGTAAGCTAACATATTCAGTTTCTAGAAACTGAGACCTGAACATCCTTGGAAAGGCCATTATTCTGTTTACCACAGTTACCATTTTGGGAAATCATGTCACTGACTATAACATTGTTCATGGGGCTTGAGTGGCTAATATAAAAGCAATCAGACTGTGTTATTCACCGTCCCATTCTCAATGATTCTAAAAAGAGGTAAAAATATCTGACAGCTTTCTATGTGTCTGGCATGGTCCTGCCCAAGAATTTATATTTACTTCATTTATTAACTTAATTCACTTTTCTTTTATTTCTTCTTATACAATTATAGCATTTTTAAAGTATGTGTAAATAGGTTATATTGTCCATACAAATACTAAAGGAATCATTACAAAATGTTTGTTATATATTTACTGCCAAAGGGGTTGTTGGATTTGGGAGGACTGAGAACCCCTGATTTAGAGGGTTAATTATTATTTTTAGTGAATGCAGTGCTCCTGGAAAATCTACCATATGTCTTTGAAATCTGGCTGCGGCATCAGCAGCAAGTCTACAGTTGAAGGTAAATATTCCATCAGAATTATGCCACTATAGTCAACAGATGTGCTTGTAGCGTACCAGAAATTTAACTGAACTTCTTTCTTACCCCTCAGATACCGTACCCTTCTTGGCCAGCCCTCTCAGCTCCTGGCCCGCTGCCTCCTGCCCTGTGGACCCGGGCAAAGTGACACGTAAGGGAGCACTTGGAGAGTCGGCAAAGGATCGCAGACAACTGGGCTCTTCACAGTTTCATGAAGGATCACAAGAGGAGAAACGAGGCTCCACTGATGAGCACTCTTATAGTGTAGTGTAAAGCCAGCAAGAGATGGCCAGGAACAGGGTGAAGGCAGCAAAAGGACCAGAGGACAGGGCAATTCAGACTGGGAAGAGAGACCTGTGAAACTGGGAACGAGGGCCTGCTATTTCGGGTTATGGTGAATACCTTTGGATATCTACTAAACTATTGATACGTAGAGGACAGGGGAAGAAGACACAGTAAGGAAACCGAAAATAGGCTGGAGTGACTTCAGACATGCTCCCAGAGACTGAAGCACCATTTCACTCAGCTCTGGGGCTGAGTTACATGGGCGCATTTTCAGTGCCAGGGAACCCTTGCTCTCCATTCTGGGCTTGAGCTTTATGGTGAAACAGTCTCTTCCTTTTACTCTTGCCTCTACCAACAATAGTTATTTGTTCATTGGCCTGGTCTCACTGTCTTTAGGTTTCTTTCTCTCTGTGTGTGCATAAGTATTTCCTGATTCTCTCTCTCTCTTTCCCCTGCCACCTCTCTTCCTCCTTCTCACTCTCCCCCACCTCTCCTAACACTGGGTGGAACAGAAACCATCTAGTATAGGAAAACCAATAATCTGTGTCTTCCCATCAAATTAAATTCAGCTCCTCCAGGCCAGTCTATACACGACTGCTCTGAGGTCATGAACCTATCCCTAATCCAGTAAGAATACCAGGATAGTGGACTCACTTCAATATCTGCAGAACTTAATGATCTAACTGTGGGCTGAGCCATCCCATAGTACCATGGACACAAGCAGTTTCTGGAGTCAAGCTACCTGAATCCTGGCTCCATCAGTTATTAGCTCTGACCTGGGCAAGTCACTCAACATCTTTAAGCCTCAGTTTTCTCAGATGCAAAATGGAAAGAAGGATGGGAAATAATAGAATTTATTTCATGAAGTTGTTCTGTATATCAAACTTTTTTAAAAAGCTTGAAAAGGTGGATGAAAGACCTCAGTGTGAGACAGGAATCCATCTAAATCCTAGAGGAGAACATAAGCAGTAACCTCTTTGACATCGGCCACAGCAACTTCCTTCAAGATACATCTCCAAAAGCTAGTGAAACAAAAGCAAAAATGAACTCTTGGGACTTCATCAAGATAAAAAGCTTCTGCACAGCAAAGGAAACGGTCAACAAAACAAAGAGGCAACCCACAGAATGGGAGAAGATATTTGCAAATGACACTACAGATGAAGGGCTGGTATCCAAGATCTATAGAGAACTTCTCAAACTCAACACCCAAAAAACAAATAATCAAGTCAAAAAGTGGGCAGAAGATATGAAAAGACACTTCTCTGAAGAAGACCTACAAATGGCTAACAGACACATGGAAAAATGTTCATCATCATTAGCCATCAGGGAAATCCAAATCAAAACCACACTGAGATACCACCTTACACCAGTTAGAATGGGGAAAATGGACAGGGAAAGAAACAACAAATGTTGGAGAGGTTGTGGAGAAAGGGGAACCTTCTTACACTGTTGGTGGGAATGCAAGTTGGTACAGCCACTTTGGAAAACAGTGTGGAGGTTCCTCAAAAATTTAAAAATAGAGTTACCCTATGACCCAGCAATTGCACTGCTGGGTATTTACCCCAAAGACACAGATGTAGTGAAAAGAAGGGCCATATGCACCCCAATGTTCATAGCAGCAATGTCTGCAATAGCCAAACTGTGGGAAGAGCCGAGATGCCCTTCAACAGATGAATGGATAAAGAAGATGTGGTCCATATATACAATGGAATATTACTCAGCCATCAGAAAAGATGAATACCCAACTTTTACATCAACATGGATGGGACTGGAGGAGATTATGCTAAGTGAAATAAGTCAAGCAGAGAAAGTCAATTATCATATGGTTTCACTTATTTGTGGAACATAAGGAATAACATGGAGGACATTAGGAGAAGGAAGGGAAAAATGTGGGGGGGGGGGAATTGGAGGGAGAGATGAACCATGAGAGACTATGGACCTGAGAAACAAACGGGGTTTTAGAGGGGAGGGGGGAGGGGGGGTTGGTTGGCCCGGTGATGGGTATTAAGGAGGGCACGTACTGCATGGAGCACTGGGTGTTATACGAAAACAATGGATCTTGGATCACTACATCAAAAACTGATGATATATTGTATGGTGACTAACATAACATAATAAAATTTAAAAAAAAAAAAAAGCTTGAAAAGTACTTAGCTCCATACCTGGCATAGGCTAAGTATTCCTAAATGCTGGCCAAATTTTAGCCTATTGGCCAACAAGATCATTTTATACATCATCGATTTTTTGGCATTAATTTTATTTATAAAATATTGCAGTAAATTTTTTAAAATCATGCCTTAAAGTATTTATCATGATTACTAAGTTTTTTAGCACCCTCTTAAACTTTGTATCTACCTTGCTCATCACTTCCTAGATCTAGACCTGGTCATGACAGTGATGCTGTGATTCTGGAACCATCAGCTCAGGCAGCAGCCTCCCAGAATCTGATCATTTGCATTTTAATGTCCAGATTTTCCTTGCGACTCCTCTTTTTGTTGCCTATTGTATTTCTCCCTCCTATTTTATCCCTATATTGGTTTGTCTTGTGATCAGGTTATTGATGTTTGAGAATATATTTGTTTGCAATATTCATGTTTCGAATAATGTCTGGACTTTGAATTACATCATTATGTAGGAAGCTAGGATATTCATGTATCAGATTCCTGTCTTTAGTTCCATTTTTAAGGATAATTATTCTTAGCTTAAACAGAATGCAGAACTACTATTCTGTAAGTCAAGGGTCTGATAGGAAATGCAAGATTTATGAAACTGAATTATCTTTTACCAAAAAGTCTTAAATATCATAATACATTAGAAAAAATTCTGTTTAAACTGAAAAAAAAAAAAACAGTTTAAAATAATTCTTTGCTAAAGTCTAACATGTTACTAAGAGAACTTGAACCCCAATTAATAAATTTGCTAAATAGAATGTGTTCATAAGAAGACAGCTGGGGTTGATCTCAGCTAAAATATCTATATAAGGACTTAAAATGCCTCAAAAATAGAAGTAGTATAATATCCCATAGAATAGAGGTCAAAAACTCAAATATCTCTCAGGGCCATGAAAACGATAACAGGCATAAGGTGTAGAGTATCAGGAAGACAATGGGGAAAAGTGAGGAATGTGGTGAACTGGAGGTGCCTTGCCCTGTTCAGAGGAGGGTGGTTGTTCAGCTAGGGTTGATTACTGTCATTTGGAAATCCATGCTAACTTTCCAGATATTCCAATATTTTAAAACAAACCCCAAATCCAGGTATTTATGTAAAAACATATTTAAAAATATTGGTTCAGTATTTTTAAAAGTCACTCAAATGGAGTTCCAGTCCAAGATGGCAACATAGAAAGAACCTGAACTCACCTCCTCTGCAGAACACACCAAATTACACCTATTAATAGAACAATTCCTTTTGAAGAAGAACTGAGGGCTGACTAAACAGCTACTAAACAAGCCAAAGACAAGGAGAACAACAAGAGAATAGCAAGAGAGATAGAGACAGTAAAAAAGGGAACCCCCACTCCCAATGCTACCAACAGCAGTGGGGGAGATAGTATTGAGGGACCAGGCATAGATCCCTCTGTCCTTGGGCACAGAAAAAAAAAACCCATGATTTAAAATAGCAACTAGCACATAAAAGAGACAACACAAACTCTGCCAAGAAATGGAGGAGCTGCAGGAAAGCTCTCTAGGTCAGAGGGAGAATGACATGGTTTATATTCCCACCCTGATTTAAAAGCCTAGACCAAAGCGGGTGCCTGGGTGGCTCAGTCAGTTAAGCGTCTGACTCTCAATTTCACCTCAGGTCATGATCTCAGGGTCATGGGATCAAGCCCTGCTTCAGGCTCTGCACTCAGCAGGAAGTCTGCTTCTCTCTTTCTCTCTCTCTCTCATCCTCTCTCTCCCTCTGCCTCCCTCCCAGCTCTCATACACATGGTCTCTCTCTCTAATAAAGAAATAAAGAAATAAAATATTAAAAAAAAAAAAAAAAAGCTAGACTGGAGCAGGGTCCAGACACCATAACAGGGGAGTCTAGTCCTCTCAGTTAGCTTGCAATTTTATTCACAAGCCCACCCAGCCCTAGACGTGCTGAGGCACAGAAAAAAGTCACAGTTTAAAAGGGCCAAGGAACTGCAGGAACACTCTCTCTGCCTCTACCTCAAAAGCCCAGACTGGTCAGGGTCTGGCCATCATAAGGGGGGCATTCAGATGCCATAATTGCAGGGTCCTGAGGCTATAACTTGTGGGTCAAATTGTCACAGAAAGTTTGCAACCTCAGCAAGCACAAGGCCCACCAGCCATCCTGTGGTGCTGGGGCACAGAAACAAGCCATGGTTTTATGGGATTTTTTGTGGGGTTTTTTTTATTTTTACTTTTTAATTTATCTTTTTAATTTTTAATTTTTTTTCTTTTTGGTTTTGTTCTTTTCTTTCTTGTTCTCTTTTTTCTTCTTTTATTATCTTTTTACTTTTATTATTTTTTTTCTTTATTCTCCCTGTAAAAAGTCATGGTTTAAAAAAGTAACTAGCAAATACAGCCAAGCTGCAGCCAGCCAGCAAGTCACCAAGCAACCACAGTCTGCATAAGGTCACCATATGTAAGACCATTCCTTCAACTTGAGGAGAAGTAGCAGTTTTGCCTAACCCATAGAAACAAACACAGAAAATCAAGCAAAATGAGGAGACAGAAGACTATGAACCAAAAGAAAGAAGAAAACCTCAGTAAAAGAATGAAATGAAACAGAGATAAGCAATATGCCTGATAAAGAATTTAAAGTAATGATCGTAAAGATACTCACTGGGCTGGAGAAAAGAATGAAAGAACTCAGTGAGAACGTCAATAAAGAGACAGAAAATACTAAAAAAAAAGAATCAGAGTTGAAGAATACAATAACTGAAATTAAAAAACAACACTAGAGGGAATCAACAGTAGATTAGAGGATTCAGAAGAACATATCAGTGATCTGGAAGACAGGGTAATGGAAAGCACACAAGCTGAACAGCAAAAAGAGAAAAGAATTTTTTAAAATGAGGCTAGATTAAGAGATCTCTTGAACAACATCAAGCAAACAAACATTTGCATTATAGGGGTCCCAGGATAAGAAGGAGAGAGAGATGTGTAGGAAATTTATTTGATGAAAAAATAACTGAAAACTTCCCTAACCTAGGAAGGAAAATAGACGTCCAAGTCCAAGAAGCACAGAGAGTTCCAAACAGGATAAACCCAAGGTGGTACACCATGGCACATAAGAATTAAAATGTCAAAGATTAAGATAAAGGGAGAATCTTAAAAGCATCAAAAGACAAAAAGTTACCTAGAAGGGAAAACCTGTAAGGCTACCAGGTGACTTTTTAGCAGAAACTTTGCAAGCCAGAAGAGAGTGGCATGATATATTCAAAGTGCTGAAAGGGAAAAACCTACAACCAAACATACTCAGAAGGTTATCATTCAGATTTGAAGGAGAGAGTTTCCCAGACAAAACATGATGGACCTAGAGGGTATAATGCTAAGTGAAATAAGTCAGATCGAGAAAGACAAATACCATATGATTCCACTCACAAATGGAATCTTAAAAAAAAAAATGAATAAGCAAACAAAAAGCAGAATCAGAGCTATAAATACAGAGAAAAAAACTGATGGTTTCCAGAGGTGAGGTGGGTAGAGGGTTGAGAAAAATGGGTGAAGGGGATTGGGAGGTACAGGAGTCCAGGTTTGGAATGAATAAGTCATGGGAATAAAAAGCAGAACATAAGGAATACAGTAAATAACATTGTGATAGCGATGTTAACGGTACAGATGGTAGCTACACTCGTAGTGAACATAGCATCAGGTATAAACTTGTCAGATCACTGAGTCGTACACCTGAAACTAATGTAACATTGTGTGCTAACTATGCTCAAATAAAAAAAATCACTTAAATGGACAAAACAAAACATACAGAACTGTGAATACCCAATCTCTGCATAGAGAATTGTCTTTGTTATAAGAAAAGAGGAAACAGAGATACATCTTCATTTTTTCCTTCTGAAATCCTATCTAGAGCATTTCTGGACCATGGAAGATTTTAAATTTATACAAATCAAAATACCTTCTTTGTTTCAGTTAATCTAAAATAAAAGACCACTTAGAGAAAGCTGTGGATACAAAATCAAAGTTTTTACTCCAGAACAGTCTGGACACAAGGGTATCCAGACCAATTCTGAGATGAAGTGCCATGAATTTTTCAGAGGTCATATTCCCTTCAATTAAGAGAAGAAATTGCATTGCATTTGGATTGCTTTATGGACCCTTTATGACATTTCCCAGTATAACCCCCACATAGTCTCCTCCTGCTTCCAGGTTTAAGCTCATTGGTAGTCCCTTGTAGAGAGACTGTCATCCTGAAACACTGGGTTGAATTCAGGCTAGAAAAGCCCATTAGAGGACCAGCTTGAAGAGACCTACTGAAATTCAGAGAACCACAGAGGAATTGGGCAGTGACCATATTTAACATTTAACAAGGAGAGCTGTACTTGGAGGCATTATTATTTCTCATTTGCTCCAGAAATATATGGCAGAGGCTTTGAGCAATCCAGGTCGGGCCTCATCTCCCATAGCCTTTATACAAATACATTTGTTCTTTGATTAAATGAATGCTTAAAATTATAGGCCTAAACCACCCTTAAAGCCAACTCTTTTGAGTTAGAGATACTAGGCTATAACTTTAGCAAGTCTGAGCATGCATTCTATCTTTGGAATGTCTCAGGGTATTGGAAAATTAAGGGAGAGAAGACAGGAATGAAGGAGACCTTTGGCCTGAGCCACAGAGGACTGAGACATGGAGGGACTACAAACTTTGGTTAGACTTAGATTGCTCTCAACCAAGGCAAGGGGGGAAAAAAGGAATAAGATGAAAAGTGAAATGACTCTAATACCCATTTAATAAATGCCATCACATTAAAAGTCCATGACACACTTTCAGAGCCACAGCCTAAGGCTCCTATTTTCCAAATACTATTCAATATAACAAAAGTCCAAGAGGGGGAAAAAGCACTGGACAGACAGTCCCCTGGAGCTCATGGCAATAGAATTTGACCTACATTGCTGAAATGCCCAGTTTGTCCTTCCGGGTCTTTTAAGGATACAATTCAGAAATGAGATAACTGTAAAAGTTACTGTCAGTGTGTGTGATTCACAGCCATTGATCCTTTGAACAATATTTGTCTGAAAAACTTCCCTCTTTCTAGAAAAGTAAAATAGCATTTTTAAAAAGCAAAACATAGAAATGCTAATTCAGGTGTCTTTTACTTTTGTTTTTGTTTTTCTGGAAAAAATAGTAGGCTCTCTTAGAATCCCTATTGTTGTACTCTATAGAGATGATCTCCATCTCTTTTAAATTCATCTTGCTTGTTTTGTCATTTTTCATTTGGGCTGCATCTTCCAGAAAGCCACTGGGCATCTTTCATAGGCCATGAAAAGATAACACAGATGAAAGATAATATGGACTCCACTTCAAGGAGTCTGATTTCCTTTCCATCTCCTGCCAGGACCTTCAAGGGGAATTGCCACTACTAGAAAGCAGTGACTTTTAATGTCCCTTAAGCTAGATTCATTGTTCAGATCCTCACAGCTATGTAAAGGGCCCAAATGACTCTCTCTGATGCCAGCGGAAACACATGAGCAGACAGAATTTTAACTCTTAAGACGCTCATCTTCTGGTTTTTACTTCTTAACTTGCCCAAATCTAGCTATTCCATTAAAAACTTCTTTGTACTATTGTTACATAGTGTGTCTCTTTCCTTACATTCTTCCAAGTGGGGCATAGATCATTCTCAGGGACTCAGGAGGCTCCATGCAGGAAATACACAGCCAAGAACAGGAAGGACACTTGAGAAAACACACAAATTGATATAGAAATTTGAAGACAATCAAGCAAAGGCTGTGAGTCATTTGGGAGGAAGAAAAGAAAAAAGAAAAACTGATCCAGCAATCACACTCCTCGGTATTTATCCAAATGAATGGAAGACAATTTGTTCATGCAAAAACCCACACATGAATGTTCATAGCAGCTTTATTCGTAATTGCCAAACCTTGGAAGCAACCAAGTGTCCTTCAGTAGATGAATGGATAAACAAACTGTGGTACATCCAGACAATGGACTACTGGTGTTCAGCGCTAAAATCAAATAAGCTATCAGGACATGAAAAGACATGGAAGAACATTAAATGCATATTATAAAGTGAAAGAAGCCAGTCTGAAAAGGCTACATATTGTATGATTCCAACAATGGGACATTCTGGACAGGGCAAAACAGTGGAGACTGAAAAGATCAGTAGCTGCCAGAGGTTGGGAGCAGAGACTAGAACAGGGGAAGCACAGAGGACTTTTAGGACAGTGAAACTATTGGGTATAATACTATAATGGCAGATGCATGTCATACACTGTTTGAAACCCACAGAATGTTAAACACCAAGAGTAAACCCTAATGTAAACTATGGACTTCAGGTGATAATGAAGCATCAGTGTAGGTTCATCAGTGTAACAGATGTACCAGTCTGGGGCAGGATGCTGATAGTGGCAGAGGCTGTGCATGGGGGGCGGGAATTGAATGGAGGGTGCAGAAGGGCAAAAGAACACTGCTGATGGAGACTAACGGTAGAGTTAGAAAATGAAAATAATACCACAGGAAATGTGCAAGAGCCTTTTTTAGTCTTTAGCAGGAAAAACTATAAGCTACTTCTCCAGGGACCTGAGACTAATACTGGGCTCTATTATTGTCCATAACACGGTTTAGAGTATGGGCTGTTTTTTCAATACACTTATCAACATTTAGGAAGCTCTCAGATATTAGGTGCCACAAAGAAGGGGGTAGAGGAAAGGCACAAATATTAACAAAACACAATTTTTGTTTGGAGGAGAGCTTATAGTTGCATGGGAAAAAGGGATATTACACTCATTAATAAGGAAGTTGGCAGGGAATGGAGTGGGAGGAAGGAGATGATCATGGGCTGAGTAGCAAAATGCCAACCTCGGTGCTTCAAATTGGAGCACTGACTCCCTACCCACTAGATACATTCGTGACCCTAGGTCATCTAATCAGTTAATATTTCCTCCAGAATCGATCTTACAGGTAAACGATATCATTTTAGGAGAAAGGATAAGATCTTTCTACCAACCCAAAATTGTCCCCTGCTTGCTAATGCCAGAAATTCCACCCTTTCATTAGCTCTGTCACCTATTAAAATGCAAACACTCTTAGGAGAGATTAGACTTTAAGCCATATAATTCAAGTGTAACTTACTGTGAATTTATTTATCAGATCTGAAAAGATGGTTTTAATAGAAGAAAGGATATACGTTGTAAACTTAAGATCTCTGAACACCAGAGAAATGTTTGGGCAGGAGACAGAATACTTAAAACACTCCGTTACTGTAGGCTTTGGCAGTTCAATTTTCTTTCTGATTAAAATCGAATGAAGGGGCACCTGGGTGGCTCAGTCGTTAAGCGTCTGCCTTCGGCTCAGGTCATGATCCCAGGGCCCTGGGATCAAGCCCCACATCAGGCTCCCTGCCCAGCAGGAAGCCTGCTTCTCCCGCTCCCACTCCCCCTGCTTGTGTTCCTGCTCTCGCTACCTCTCTCTCTGTCAAATAAATTAATAAAATATTTAAAAATAAATAAATAAATAAATAAATAAATAAAATCGAATGAAAGCAGTGCAACCACTGAATATTTGCAAAGCAACCAGAACATTGATTGTATGTTATTTTTACTACCAATATGATTATGAATCTTGAAAAGATACTTGGGGAGTAGAAGGTAAGTTTTGTGGAAAGGGGACAAAAGAGCTTTCTATTTATTTCAGACTCGCTCACTGAAATTCTACACTGGGGCAATAGAATATTCATTTGCCAAATGAACAGCTACCATGCTAGCCTGCAGGTCAGCTTCCCCTTAAAGTTCTGACCAAAACTCATATATAAAGCCATTCCCTCAGTTCTTTGGGAATACCAGGATACTTGGCACTTTTAAGCAAACAGAAAGTAAACACAGAGAGGAAATAAAGCATAAAAACAGCCTGATTTACACGGGAGGGTCCTGATCCTTTCTCGGTTAGCGATTTCTAAGGCTCTAAGGCCCTGCCTGTGCCAGGTCCTGTCTCCCAATCTATCGACCATGCAAGAGCAAAAGGGCCCATAGAGCATGAGAGCACCCGGCCTGGAGCCCTTAACTCTCACATCCCTGCACACAAACATCTTATGACCTCCCGCCAGGGGCCTAGGAACTTCCCAGTGCTGCTGCCTCCCAATCTCTCCCACTCAGTCCCTGTGTCTGGTCACTTGTTCAAGAGGTTAAGAGCATAAACTTTGGAGCCAGGTTGGCTGGGCTTCATTTCTGACCCTGCCTCACCCTAGATGGGTGTCTTAGTACATTCGGGTGGCTATAACAAAAAACAACAGACCAAGTAGCTTATGAACAACAGAATTTATTTCTCACGGTTCTGGAGGCCGGAAGCCTCACATCAGGGTGCCAACATGGTCAGGTGGGGGTTGCACACATCTCACTGTCACGGACTAAGGAAGCTCCGTGGGGTCTCTTCCATAAAAGCATTAATCCTATTCATGAGGGCTCTGCCCTCAGGACCCAAGAACCTCCCAAAGGTCCCACCTCCTAATACCATCACCTGTAAGAGCTAGGATTTGAATTTGAGGGCACACAAATAGTCAGACCATAGCACTGGGCAAACAGAGCTTAACACATCTGTCTCAGTTTCCTCATCTAGAAAGGGAGCTAAGAATTGTACCAGTTGCTAAATTACTATCTCTCATCTCCAAACCCATCTTTCTGTCACCTGCTCTGTGATCTAGGCCTGGGACTCTGAGAGACACATTCCTGCGTAGTCAGCTGGCTTCTGCTTAGTTGTGAAGCGCTAGAGGGGCTGCAGAGCCGGGGGAACAAGAAGGAACTTGTTCCTCCAGGCGTGCTTCCTCTGGGCCTCACCTCAGCACCACCACCCTTCTCTCCTTCCTGCAGAGCCCCCAAATCCAAGCTGTACATCGCGGGCACGTGCAGAATCTGCCTCACAGCGTGCTGGCCGGCACCCTCTCTTCAGACGTCTGAATTTCAACGCCTCAGTTGGGGCCCTTCCTCGAAGTATCTAAGAAGTTTTCATAATCCCATCTCTTTCCCTTGATCCCTCAGCCCTGGGGGTGAGACCTGCTTCCTGGTAATTGCTACACCCGCCCATAT
Organism: Halichoerus grypus; assembly: GCF_964656455.1. Taxonomy (NCBI): domain Eukaryota; kingdom Metazoa; phylum Chordata; class Mammalia; order Carnivora; family Phocidae; genus Halichoerus; species Halichoerus grypus. The sequence goes on from NC_135714.1 coordinate 65,572,916, forward strand.
GCTTCTGACTCTTTCCGTTACCTAGTTAACTTTACAACTAGTTAACAGTTCTTCACATTAAATTGCCTCTGTTTAAATTATTGGTGTAATTTCATTCTGCCGACAGACCCTGGGGACACAGGCACACCTATGTCAGAGGGCTATAGAGAGGATTAAATAAGTGCTCATAGGGGCGCCTGGATGGCTCAGTCGGTTAAGCATCTGCCTTCGGCTCAGGTCATGATCCCGGGGTCCTGGGATTGAGCCCCACATCGGGCTCCCTGCTCAGCGGGAAGCCTGCTTCTCCCTCTCCCTCTGCTGCTCCCCCTGCTTGTGCTTGCTCTCTCCCTCTCTCTCTCTGTGTTAAGTAAATAAAAATCTTTTAAAAAAAAAAAAATAAAATAAATAAATAAGTGCTCATAACTGTTCCTGGAGCAGTGTTTGCTCTACGGGTGTTCGCTGTTATGAGCTGGTAAGTTTGAAGCGGGGCTGGAACCCGTGTCTGCCCATCTTCTTCCCAAACAATATGATGTTCCGCTAATAAAAATAGCTCCTATGTTCTTAGGCACTGGGCTTAGAGCTTTCACAGATGTTACCTCTTTTAAACTCCTTAAGCACCTCTTAGATGCTTTGCATTCTTGAAGTGTTTTTTTCTCTAACAATTGACATCAAGAAAGGTATTCCTAGTTAATACGTCCATTATCCTAAAAGGTTAGGCAAGTACTCCAACAGGCTCAAACATCGACATTAGAATAATAATTTTTTGGGGCGCCTGGGTGGCTCAGTCGTTAAGCGTCTGCCCTCGGTTCAGGTCATGGTCCCAGGGTCCTGGGATCGAGCCCTGCATTGGGCTCCCTCCTCAGCGGGAAGCCTGCTTCTCCCTCTCCCACTCCCCCTGCTTGTGTTTCCTCTCTCGCTGTGTCTCTCTCTGTCAAATAAATAAATAAAATCTTTAAAAAAAAAAAAGAATAATAATTTTTTAACAGGAGCTTCTCCAAATTCTAATAAATCTATTTATATCACTGCCCTGTGTGTCACCAGGAATTAACATAATTTAAATATATGTAAATGTGTGCGTGTGTGTCTGTGTCTATCTGGGGATTAAGATTTTGGAATTTCAAATTTTCTATTGTTCTGTGTATCTAAAGGACCAATGAAATAATATAGGATTTTAAAAATGAAGTGCCTATTTTGTGCTAGGCATTAGGATATAAGTGTTGTCACAAATGTTATCTCATCCCATTTTATCCTTAAAATATACTACTCTAGTAGGTACAATCAACTTCTTGGTACAAATATGTCCAAGGTCACATAGCTAGTAAAGTAACAGAACCAGGAATTGAAACCAATTCTTTCTAACTCAGAGCTCATGTTTTAGCCAATTCACCATGGGTCATAGGTGAGGGTCATTCTCCATAGCAGATCCTGAGAGAATAAAGTTTAGTGAAAACAGGAACTGAGATAGAAGCAAATTCCTTTACTTAAAAAGTAAAGGGCTTAAAAAATAAGAGAACTGAATCTGGTACATTATCTTCTGACCTTGCTTTCAGAATTGCTCGTAAGCCCTGGGAAATTCTCAGCTTCTGTCACTGGGTTTCCAGAATCTCTCTCGTTCCATTTCATTTCAAGGATTTCTTCTCCCATTTCAGTTTTGCTATTGTAGAAGCAAAGTAAATGAAAATCCCAAAATGCCTTATTTCTGGGAGTATCCTTACCTTCCCAAAACAAGTCATTCTCTTTGAAAAAAATAAAAGCATCCGCCAAAATAATGATATTTTAAAGGAACAATGTAGAGGGGAAGAAAACATACCTTTTGCTTCGTGCTTGATTTCAGGCCAACTCGGGAGTGACTTTTGGACTAGAGGAAAAATGAGAAAGAAATCTATGAAGAACACAGTATACAGTAGGACCTATTTTGAAGTCATTTCTTCTAGAAGGCGGAAGTCTTAAGTTAAAATCCTTTTCCCTATCTTTCCTTCACAGCCTCCAGAAATCTAAGAATGGAAGCACAGCTATAGACTCCAGTGTTGAATTTTACATACGGAACAGAAGACTGCTGAAGTCCTAGAGCTGAGAATGTAAAGACGCACCTACGCTTTGTCAATGCCTTGCTCATACTTACTGATTCAGCAGCTTTCTTAGAGGACACCGCAGAAACCACACACTGCAGCACAGGAGAAATTACCTCCAGCTATAATAAGACAGAGGGAAAAGGGGGAGAAATGAATAAAAGAAAAGGTCTGAAAGAAAGATGAGAAGGAGAAGAGGGAAACAAAGGCTCTGTAAAATGGAAAAAGACAAAATAGGAGCAGAATGAGGAAAAAAGCACATTTATGGCAAGATTTCCCACTGCATTTCTATAGGGCAGAATTTAATCTCTGCTAATTTCAATACATCTTCATTAGACTGAAACAAAGCTCTCAAAAACATTAGTTTATATAGAAGGCTTTTTGTTTTCCAATTTGTTCATGATTATCTAACCTTATTTGGAATTAGGAAAGGTAAAACAGGCATTACTCTATGCATGAGCATAGTTTGGTATAGAATACCAATATGATTTTTCTCCCAATGAGAAAAAAGCAAAAGTCAAACTATGTTTAGCATTCAGATAGTGAATATATTTGTTTCCAAGTGTACCATGAATCAAAGTTAACTCTAAACCAATTACCACAACACAGCTAGAAAAATGTCTAATTCGGTATCCTCAAACTATTGGATCTCAGGATCCCTTTACACTCTTAAAAATTACTGGGGCTCCCAAAAAGCCTTTTTTAATTGGGTTATATGCATAGGTATACGTTGTATTAGAAATTGGAACTGAGAAATTTTTCTAAATAGGTATTTATCAATTCATTTTAAAATAGCAATGATAAACCCATTCCATGTTACATAAAATACATTTATGTTTTTCATATATATCCCTAAACACAAAAAATTAGTCAGAAAATGGCATGTTTTTATATTTTTGCAAATCTCTAATGTTTAGTTTATATAGAAGACAGCTAGATCCTCATATTTGCTTCTGCATTTAATCTACTTCGATATATTTTGGTTGAAGTAAATGAAAACTCAGCCTCACTGAGATATGTGGTTGAAAAGGGAAAGAGCATTTGTAATAATCCTTTCAGATAATTGTGAATGTTCTTCTCTGATAATATGGCAAAACTTGACAATTAGAGTTTCTTAAATGTTGGTTGCAATGAGAATCTGAAATCATAATAAACTGCTACATAAAAATGTGTTGGTCTACCTCACACTTTGAATAGATCTTCCCCCCCCACACACACACATGATTTTGTAGCATCATGCATTGGTCATTTGGCAAATAGTGGTTCCATGAATTATGCTGGCTTCCCAAATATTGACACATTTCATTACATAATATGAAAAAAAATCACATTTGTTAATCACCAACCTCACTAGAAAAATCTTCAAATGTTGGTAAGCTATCACGTTCACAGTAACAGATAGAAGTTTTCCAAAATTCCAATTTTCACTTGAAAGCTTGAATTCTATCATGGGCAACAAACACTGTCAGTCGCTTTTCACAAAGTGACAGGCTCACTTCATTCATTTCTGTGAACACGTCTGCCAGCTACATGAGTCTGAATAACCACAGTTCATCTATCACTTGTTCTTTGAAGTTAAAATGGTATTTCATGGGGGTAAAAAAAAGAGGCTAATTTGGCTCACAATTCAATCCTATAATCCTGCTTTTCTTCAAAATAGCCACCACAAGTTTGTGTGCAGAAGTGCTTTTATGCATACCTCCCATTTGTCATCTATATTACTAAAAAAAGGGATACTCAAAGGTTGAAATTTAGCAAACCTAATCATTTTTACCAGCAAGGGCATTTTTAAGGGGAACTGGCATTTTCTTTCCTTCGGTGAAATGCACAGTGGGGCAGGCATATAATGACTACAGGTACAGCTTGGTGCCACCGCCTCAATTCCTGCTGAGGCACCCACAGTTTCAGCCACCACTGCTCTTGCACGATCAGTGCAGATGTCGTCCAGTTAAAAAAAAAAAAAATAAAAGGAAAGGCCATCTTAGAATTACTTATGAAGAGACTTTTGGCTTCATATTTCCTTCAAAAACCACCATTCTCAGTCATTAAAGCAGCTGAGTCAATAGTAATTAGACTCTCCTACAGTCAAGGAAATGGAGCTTCAGAGGAAGAGAGCCAAGGAAAAGCAAGTTGTCATTGTCCCCACCTTCTTCCTGCTGCCTTAGAGGAGGGAGACATAGAGACTAATCAGCAATAAGCTTCCTTCCAATGGCCAGGAGCCAGAATGGGGAGGGAACTTGATCATAAATCGGTAGTGTTCATCTTACACTTATTTATATAGTGTTTTGAAATCCATCTAGACTATTATGGGCTGAATTGCCTCCCTCCAAATTCACATGTTGAAGTCCCAACTCTCAGTGCCTTAGAATGTGACTGTATTTGGAGACAGGGCCTTTAAAGAGGTAAATCAGATAAAATGACGTTCAGTGGGTGGGCCCTAATCCTATATGACTGAGGTACTTATAAGAAGAATAGATTAAGACACAGACAACACTCATGAACAGAGCAAACCATGTAAAGACAAGGAAGATGACAAAAATCTAAAAAATGGAGGTCCAGCAAAACCAAATCCTGACTCAAAAGGGGTCATTAACATCACATTCATTGTCAACCATATACATCCTAAGGCAGAATGTCTGCATCAGTGGTTCTCAAACCTCAGAGTTCATAAAGACCATTTTGGGGACTGTTAACCATGCAATTTGCCAAACCCCAACTCCAGAAATTCCAACTCAGAAAGTCTGGGTGGCCCCCAGGACTGTGCATGTTAATGAGCACCCCAGGGAATTCAAATAGATATATGGTACACAATCTACAATTTGAGGATGACTTGCCTGCCAAGGACAGCAGTAACTTGGGATGAGAAGTAAGAAAATACAGAAATTGGCATGAATTCTCTCTCATTTTCTCTTTGAAGAATCCAAATGCATGAATCTCTTTTTCCTTTCCCTTTTAAATGCCTGGTGTTAAAATTCTTAATTTGATTGAACCAGTGGGTGGGCAAGGATAATGGAAACAGGCTGAATGTTGGTAAATTACTCAAACTAGTCCAAAAGTAAATCTGCAACAGTTCTTCAACCTCTCCAATTTAAAAACATGAGCAAACAAATTCTGTGTTTGTTTATATTTTTAGGAATTTAGAAATTGGGTTTCAATATCATATTCAATGCAATACACCTCCATGATTATAGCCTTCATACTCAACTCAGTCATGAGAGTAAACCTGAACTAAAGGATAAGACTTCCACTTACAAAGGGGATTGATTAAAAGTTGTGATGTTTAATTTTACGTGTCAATTTGACAGGGCTAGGAGATGTCCAGATAGCTGGTAAAATATTATTTCTGGGTGTATCTGTGTGGGTATTTGTAGAAGAGATTAGCATTTCATTCAGTTGACTGAGAAGAGATCCACCCTCACCAGTGGGAGGGGGAGGGGGCATCTTCCAATCCTTTGGGCACCCAAATAAAACAAAAAGGAGAAGGAAGGACAAATTATGTCTCTTTTCGTGAGCTGGGATATCCATCGTTTTGTGTCCTCAGACACTGGAGCCATGGTTCTCAGACCTTCCACCAGTGGTCCCCCAGTTCTTGGGCCTTCAAACCTGAACTCACCTCTATCACCAGCTTTCCTGGTTTTCCATCTTGCAGATAGCAGATCGTGGGATTTTTTGGATTCCAAAACTGCATGAGCCAATTTCTTTAATAAGTCAATCTCTCTCTCTCTCTCTCTCTCTCTCTCTCTCTGTCTGTGTGTGTGTGTGTGTGTGTTTATATCCTATTGGTTCTACTTCTCTGGAGAACCCTGACTAATATAAAAGCCAATCCAATTCCAGAGAAATAACATTTTCATTTGACATTAAATGAGTTCTTGCATCTCCCCTGGTAAATGTCTTATCTAGACAGAATGGTGGTTGGGCCTAGTAAAAGATCACCTGCATTACACATATTATACTATACATGCGGTCCTCCATTTACAAACTTGTAACCTTCTAAAAATTTCTTTCATTAGTTAGGTATTAAGGACTTAAAACTCATTTTCCCCATAGAAATAATTTTATAGACTACAACACAAAGGCCTATTTAATGTTGAATATAACTAAGATGCTATGCAATTTCAATAAAAAAATATACTATCACAATAGTAACAATTATACAAATAAGAAAAATAATAAAATCAATTAAGAAACCATTTTGTTTTTTCCATTAACATTATCTTGAAAAATTGTATGAATCCAAAAGCAGATTTAATTTGAAGAGGATGGGGACTAAGGTAGAAATCCCAGAATTCTGAAGAGCCTTGTTAGAAATTTTAAGATACGGTATTCACTGCTAATATATCTGATGCCCTCACCTTCCCCACCCAAGCAGATTGTTTCGCTTTTCTTGATTTAAGTGCATCCCCGGCATTTCTCTGATCTTCAGCAGCTATGAATGGGGCTCACTCAGGACTAGTAAGTGGTGAAGAGTAGCAGAAGAACAAAGTAGAGTTCGCCCAGGCCAGCCCTCTTTAGGGACTATTGCTTGTTGTTGCCTGTGCCCCAGCTTGAAAAACACAGAAATGGGGGGAGATAACCAAAAGGGGGAAAAACTTGTTTTTCTCAAACACCTGAGTAAAAATCAGAAAAGAGAGAATAGAGCAAGAAAGAAAAATAAAGAAGAAACTAAAATAAAAATAACACACAGCAACAAATCACGTTTTTGAGCACTTACAATGTGTCCCCACCATACTGTCCAACTTATGTTTTACAAGATACTCATAACAGGGCTAAGAAATAAGTATAATTATATTATTATCTCAATTTTATAGGTCAGAAGACTGAGGCATAGAAAGCAAAGTCATATTGCTGATATGTGGTAGAACCAACTCCTGAACTTGTCGGTCTGATTCATGGTCTTAAACACTATACCATTTATATGAGAAAATTGCCTGAGAAAGCATTAGCAGAGTTCAGAGCAATGAAAATCACAGGACACACAGAAACTGTATTGCATGAGTAATTGCTTCAAGAGGAAGAAAGGATGTCAAGGAAAAGACATGGTAGATCAGAAATTTATCCAACTCGTACTTGAGCTGGCATCAGTGGCCAAGAACCCCAGGATTGTTCTTTGGAGCCAGCAAATGGCAAGAAGGGAAGAAGAGGAGAGGAGTTTTGCGGTGAGGTGGGTTGGGGAAAGGTTATTATGCAATGGGCACTACAAATGCAAAACAGATTCACAAGTTAGGCACATTAGGCGTGCCTAACTTGGGGACCACCTGCATGGTATTTTATTATAAACTTCAAGACACTTAAATGAAAATAGCCTACCTAATAAGGCTAACCCTCCACCCCCACACACATACCCATACACTAAAAAAGAGGCAACAGCAGGAAAAAGCTTTATAAAAGAAATCCAGAATCTTCTTCTACAATCAAATTATTCCAGCCTATCTGGAATTCTGACCTTAACTCGGATAAGTCAGTGTTAATTAAAACAGTGTGTTCTAGAAAGTTACTGCAAAGTTGAAAACAGTGAGGGGTGAATGTGACTATTTATGAAAATGAGCACTCTGGCATCTAAGTTTGCAGCTGTGACTGAGGACATTGCATGCGGGACTTTAATGGAAACCAAAAGGGAATTTAAGTGACCCTTCTTAGCAAATATGACCTATTTTCCCTGCCCACATTGGGAAGGGGGCCCCAGTATATGATTCTTCTGCTACCTCTAGCAGAATTAGGAAATGTTTTAATTTGCTCTACTAACATTAAGAATTCAATTTAAGCCCCAGGATGAAACCGACAAGGGAGCACTCTTAAATATGGACTCTGGTCTGAGTTCCTGTAATTGGAGCTGCAGGGTAATTTAACGGGATCACTCTGCAAATGGGGTGCTTAGCAACCCAATAATTCATGGGAGTACTTGCCTGCTCTTTTAGCAGGCTGTACTCAGAAGTGTCACCCCATGTTCAGAGACTGGAACAAGGGACACCTCTGAGCTGATGTGACATGAGGAAAGTCTACTTCGTGTCCTCGTCTGTGCTTGCTTTCCAGAACAACACAAGAAGAAGTGGCTGAAATGGAAAGTTTCCAGAAATAAGAATGTTTGCCACTTATGACTTTTCTAGTGATAATGGTGCAGTCAAGACTGCACGGTCTTGAAAGAAGATAATCCCCTGACCTCTGGGTTGTTTTTTTACTCGATCATCTTTGGAAGAAATCACAAAGCCAGTTTAATTCAAAAGGCCTAGGACATTCTGAACGGTGACTCTTTCATAACATAGGGCTACCACCTCCTTGACTGAAGGTGAGGAAAAGTATCTGACTCTCCAACATAAATGTAAGGAGTCCTTCCTTTTTAGAGGAGTATCTGTGTAAAAGACTGGGACGAAATGCCTCTCTGGTCAATGAACTGCCACTCTGATTTTATTCTCTTTCCACACCTTGGGTCATTTGACAGCTGTGGACCCAATCCTGCCTGTGGGGGAGATGACTGGATGTTCTAATCGGGGAGCAGTGGCCGATCAGCATCAGTTGCTGTGGACATCTGCCGTTACTGTTTTGCCCTTCTTTCTGCTATTAGTGCTATAACCCCGTATCAGTCAGGCTCAGGGAGGAAACAGGGAGCACCCTGAAGAGGGTTTAACGAAGGGATGTTGTACAGAGGTGTAGACAGGATTAAGGGAAACTAGTAAGGGATGGGGACTCACCCCAGGCTAACAGCAGTAGCAAGTGATTATCACCACTGGCCCCACAGGGCCCAGGGGAGGGTTTTGCACCATCAGGGAGAGCTGCAGACATCAGAGAGGGCTGTGCTGAAGCCCACCACTGCCAGACTACAGCCCAGCCAGCAAGGAGCCAGACAACTTAGCCCTTCACCTTCCCATCACCTGCTGCCGCTGATCATTGCAAACCCAAGTGGAAACCAGAACACAAGGGAGTGAGGGTCTGTAGAGATCAGCCTCCCGGTGAATAGCAGGAAGAAGAAAGTAGAGAGTGGATCTGGAGGGACTGTGGGACATCTCCAGCACCAGCACTTCAGTCTTCCGTTAGCAGATATCACCCCCCATTCCTTTCTCTCTGTAATTAGTATTTTGCAGTGACACTACACATATATCCATTCTTCATAGTCATCAACTTTCAGTTTGTGTCACTTGGAACTCACGGTTCCCTGGTTTAATTTAGTGGGCATTAACCTGTTATTATCATTGTTTATTTTGAAGCTCACATCGTCCCATGTGTGGCCAGGGGGAGCCCTTTACACTGCCCCTGAGTCCTTCTGGCAGATCCCTCTCATTCTCTAGCCCTTCCTTGCTTTCATGTACAAAATATTCCAGGCTCATCTTGTGCCTTCCCTGCCCCAGCCCCACAATCATCCATTTCCCCAGGCTTCTTTTAGTGAAGAATGGTATCTAGAAACATAGGTAGGTAGGTAGGTGGGTAGGTAGGTAGATACTGATAAAAATATATATACGTATATACATACACACACACCACTACTGCGTATACATACACATTTACATTTATATTTATTTCTCCATCTATCTATCTATAACTACCTACTTATCATAGAGAAAGACAGCAACAGTCAAATTCCAATCCAGTCTGACAGGGTTGCTTTTATTTTTCTCCCTTGCCTATCTGTAACACATATCTCTCACATTGAGAACCTGGCTCCCCTGTGAAAGCCCTCCACACCACATCTGGGCTCGGACACCTCTTCCCAAGCCCTCCACCCCACAGGAAGAGCCTCCTCACCTTTTTCAGGCTCTGACACCTCGTTCTGAGATATCTTCTTTCATGGGCACCCTCCTCACCCCACTTGCACTCCGTGTCAGGCCCTCCACTGTGGGCATTCTCCTCATCCTGCCTGGTCTCCAACAACCTGTACTGGATGAATACTCTCCTCACCTCACACAGGCTTTGACACAATACACTGAGCAGCCCTTCTCCCTGGATGCTCTGGTTACCCCCAACCTTGGACTCTGATGCCCTGCAAAGCCCACCCTCCTGCTGGAATGTCCTCCTTACCCCACATGGGATTCATCACTCCCACGTGGACACCCTTCTCACCCTCAATGGGCTCGAACACTCTGCTCTGTGCCACCACAGCTTCCCACCCTGCCCCCAGCAAAGACCCCTAGCTTGCTAAATTCCACTTACTGGCTTTTTGGATGAAACAGTTCAGGAAGAGAGAGGAAAAGAAGGGGGGGGGAAGGAAAAGAAAGAGGAAGAAGGAGCGTTAAGTTGATAGAATATAAACCAAGGAGCCTTAGTGGCTATATCACTACCATCATGGAGAACTGTCTAAGGATGACACCAATACAGGGGAAAGCAGAGTCAAGAGTTGCCCAGAGACAGATTTCCAACATCATTAGAACATCTGGGTCCAACCATGCCTTAAGTCATGTATACTACTACCTTTTCATTTGTAAAGCAATCAATTAAATTTTATGCTCAAGCTAGGTTGAGTTGGGATTTCTGTCACTGGCAATTGGAAAAGTCTTAATACATAGAGTTACTCTAGCTGTTAATCCAATTCTTACATTGTGTGCCATAATTCCAATGACTGACTGGGCATCAGAAATACACCTAATACTAAGTCCCTATCCTGTATCCCAACTCAAATAACTGGATTCTCACCTTAATAACAACATATCCACCATACTGTGCGCAGGATCACATCTTTGTATTCCTATGCTTTAAGCAGCCCCTGGCTACTTGCATGTACTCCATAAACACTTGCTGACGCTGGCATGAGGCTATACCTTGCTCTTTACAGGCCCCACTACACACTGAGGTCATGTCCTTCAATCTGAAGCTGGATATCTGGAACTCTATGACCTTAGAATGCACACAGACATCCTAAGGCAAGCCACCTGCTTGCATATTTGGAAGTGTTACGTATTCTCCCGACAATCGTGGTGAAAACTCACACTACTGTGCTCTTCTAAGTGCCGTGCGCTTTACATACAGTATCTCACTTAATCCTCACAAGAAGCCAAGAGTATAGGTACTATAATTGTCACTCCCATATTAGAAAGAAAACCAAAGCTCAAAGAGGTTACCTGATTTGCCAAAGACACCCATCTGGTCAGTGTCTGTGCCAGGATTTGAACTCAGACCAGCCTGTCTTCAAAGATGCCTTTCTCTTTTCCTTTCACATCATCTCTGATTTTTTTTTTTTTAATTTTCAATTGTGGCAAAATACACATAACATAAAATTGACCATATCACCCATTTTTAAGTGTACAGTTCAGTAATGTTAACTGCATTCACATTGTTACTCAACCAGTCTCTGGAACTTTTCATCTTGCAAATCTGAAACTCTGTCCCCATTAAACAAGTCCCCATTCCCCACTCCCCCCAGCCCCTGGCAACCATCATTCTACTCTGTCTCTGAATTTGACTGATCTAGGAACCTCATATAAGTGGAGTCATGCAGCATCCGTCCTTTTGTGACTGCCTCATCTCGTTTGCCGTAATGTCGGCGGGGTTCATCTATGCTGCGGCACGTGTCAGGACTGCCTTCCTTTTTAAGGCTGAGTAATATTCTGCTGTATGCATACACCACATTTTGCTTATCCATTCATCCATTGTTGGACACCTGGGTTGCTTTCAAAAGCTGCCCTTCTCAACCACGACATTTAATCATCTCCCATACGCTTTGCTGTCTGCTTTCTGCATTTAGACCCTCTTCCAGGACTGCCCTGTCACCACCTGGGTGCTCTGGTCTGCCTACCTGCCTTGTTCTTTCTTCCCACAGAGAGCTCTTGCCTCTACCTGGCCCCTTAGCACCTGTTCAGCCCCGGGGTAGGGGAGAAGGGCTGTAGCTGTACGCTCCAGTTTCTTCCTGTCTACCCTGTCTGCCGTGGCTCACTGCTCCACGCCAGCCCTCTCGTGAACCATGTCAGCTACAAAGAACAGGATTTCTAAGGAGTGGTACTCCCTGGCATACAAATTACTTGGGAGATGAATCCTTCCTATCTCTTTTGAACATCCCTTTCAGGCATCCTGCTGACTGACGCTGGGAAGCTCCGATTACTATTAATAACTCTACAGTAGAGAAGGGAAAAAGGAGCTGTGCTCAAGATAAAACAACGATGAACTCAGTGAACGAATAAGGCCGAGACAAATGACAATAATGTATTCTGGATCCGTATGTCTCCAAAGCTAATTAACGTGTAGAAGCCTAATACTGAACATTCTCTAAAAACGCAATGCCACAAGGAAAACACTAATAAAGACCAGATATTTTCACATGATAAATTCCAAGGCAAGGGTTGTGTCTTACAGGTCTTCATTTACAGCTCCCTGAAAGCACACAGTAGGCACTTATTCATTCATTTGACACGTTTTCAAGTTTCTATTCTAAAACAGGCATAGGCTTAATGCTGAGGATACAGTGGTGAATCAGACAAAGGCCAGCCTTCAGGAAGGAAGTCAGACAAGTAAACAAGCCATTACTATAGTGCAGCCGGTCTATTGATCCCGGTAATCAAGCAGTTATAAAATTAACAAAACTCCAAAAGAAGGAACTCCTTTTTCAGTTTGCAACTCTCTATTAGCTACTTTGTAGCTAGAGAAAGTGACATGGTGCAGGAGAGGCCATCATTTTATTTGCCACCACAAGACAGGATTGTGATTACTTAAAGAGCATTTAGAAATTCACCTCCTGTCCCCATCAACCCATCCCCCATCCTACATCCTTGAAAGAGCTTTATTTTTTCTCTATGGTTCCAGGCTCTCATCCTTGTCTGTACCTTCATCCCACTGAACATAAAGAATAGCACAGCCCTCAAGTGTCAGAAATAGTGCCTGATGGCCCTGGGAGGTCTTTTCAATTTCTTCTCTCCAGGGTTCAGGGAGCCAAAGCATGAACAAGAACACAGAGAACTCTCACAGCTTATCAGACCGAAGAGTCTACACATTCACTCAAACATCCATGCATCCCCACATTCTACAAGTAGTTACTGAACCTACTCTGTGCCAGATGCTGTTAGGGACACGGTACTGGACAGAATCACTACAATTACTATAGGCCTTCATGGGCTATGAAGTCACCATTAAGCCCTGCCTAAACCCCAAGCATTGTGAAGTATATCCCCTCTAGAGTATGATAAATCTTGAAATTGTTTTCTTCATGCGGGACTATGCTTTGATCTTTATGCTTTTCACTTGGTATTTATCTTATTAGATGGTTTAGACTGATTTTTCCTCCAAATTGCTAACTAGTCATTTCAACAATATTTATAGGGGAAAAAAATCTGCCCTTTGTCACTGTTTTTATGTTATCTCTGGAATCATACAGTTAAAAAAATTTTTATGTGAAAGGGCCAAGGTTTTGTGAAATACTTCCCAATGCCTTTCTTTCAGGATAATCCAGTTTCTTTTCCTGCTGTCCCTGGGGAAGGAACAGGGAAAGGCATATTTAAGGCTTTTCCACCCCTAGCTCCAGCAAAGACTGACAGCAGGATGATACTACTTATAGGCATTTTTTACATATGCATCATATGAAATATACACACATACATAAAACCACAAAAGAATAATGTATTTCTCAATCTGTGGATGAGTACTAAAATATTTTAACTATTATAGCTCTTTTTGCTTTAAAATCTGATAGAAATAGACTCTCAAATATACTTTTACAGAATCTCCTTTGTAAATTCTATTTATTCTTTCAGAAAAACTCTTTTCTCTATCCCAATCAGATTTTAATTGCTCTTGTATTAAGTCTATAAATCACTGCAATTTGAGGAAATCTTTACATGATCTAGTCTTCCCACCTGGGAGATATTTACTTTTAATGAACTCAGGCAATAAGGCTTCCAAAAGTCACTCTTCAATTCCAGAATCCCTGAGCACAGCCAGCCTGACCTGCCTCCACACATAGCATCATCACAAACACACTGAGCTGGTTCCAGTAGCAAAATCACAGAGTCTAAATGAATAAAGAAAATGTCATATATATAGATATATAGTAATATTATTCAGCGATAAAAAAGAAGGAAACCCTGCCATTTGTAACAACATGGATGGACCTTGAGGGTATTACACTAAGTGAAATAAGTCAAACACAGAAAGATAAATACTGCATGATCTCACTATTATATGTGGAATCTAAACAAAAGGAAACAAAAAATAAATAAATAAAACCCAGAGCTCACAAATACAGAGAACAGATTAATGGTTGCCAGAGTCGATGGGGAGAATGGGTGAAGGTGGTTAAAAAATACAAACTTCCAACTATAAAATAACTCATGGGATGTAATGTACAACATAATGACTATAGTTAATAATAATGTACTGCATATTTGAAAGATGCTAAGAGAGTAGATCTTGAAAAGTTTTCATTACAAGAAAAAAAACTGTAACGATGTATGGTGATATATGTTGTTTTTTGTGTGTGTGTTTTTTTTATTATGTTACGTTAATCACCATACATTACATCATTAGTTTTTGATGTAGTGTTCCATGATTCATTGTTTCCATGTAACACCCAGTGTTCCATTCAGTACGTGCCCTCTTTAATACCCATCACCAGGTTAACCAATCCCCCCACCCCTCTAGAACCCTCAGTTTGTTTCTCAGAGTCCATAGTCTCTCATGGTTAGTCTCCCCCTCCGATTTCCCCCCCTTCATTTTTCCCTACCTGCTATCTTCTTCTTTTTTTTTTTTTTTTTTAACATATAATGTATTATTTGTTTCAGAGGTACAGGTCTGTGATTCAACAGTCTTATACAATTCACAGCGCTCACCATAGCACATACCCTCCCCAATGTCTATCACCCAGCCACCCCATCCCTCCCACCACTCCAGCAACACTCAGTTTGTTTCCTGAGATTAAGAATTCCTCATATCAGTAAGGTCATATGATACAAGTCTTTCTCTGATTGACTTATTTCGCTCAGCATAATACCCTCCAGTTCCAACCACGTCGTTGCAAATGGCAAGATTTCATTCCTTTTGATGGCTGCATAATACTCCATTGTATATATATACCACCTCTTCTTTATCCATTCATCTGTAAATGGACATCTTGGCTCTTTCCATAGTTTGGCTATTGTGGACATTGCTGCTATAAACATCGGGGTGCACATACTCCTTCGGATCCCTACATTTGTATCTTTGAGGTAAATACCGAGTAATGTAATTGCTGGGTCGTATGGTAGCTCTATTTTCACTTTTTGAGGAACCTCCATACTGTTTTCCAGAGTGGCTGCACAAGCTTGCATTCCCACCAACAGTGTAGGAGAGTTCCCCTTTCTCCGCATCCCCGCCAACATCCATCGTTTCCTGACTTGTTAATTTTAGCCATTCTGACTGGTGTGAGGTGGTATCTCAATGAGGTTTTGATTTGGATTTCCCTGATGTCGAGCGATGTTGAGCACTTTTTCATGTGTCTGTTGGCCATTTGGATGTCTTCTTTGGAAAAATGTCTGTTCATGTCATCTGCCCATTTCTTGATTGGATCGTTTGTTCTTTGGGTGTTGAGTTTGATAAGTTCTTTATAGATTTTGGATACTAGCCCTTTATCTGATATGTCATTTGCAAACATCTTCTCCCATTCTGTCGGTTGTCTCTTGGTTTTGTTGACTGTTTCTTTTGTTGTGCAAAAGCTTTTTATCTTGATGAAGTCCCAATAGTTCATTTTGGCCCTTGCTTCCCTTGCCTTCGGTGATGTTTCTAGGAAGAAGTTGCTGTGGCTGAGGTCGAAGAGGTTGCTGCCTGTGTTCTCCTCTAGGATTTTGATGGACTCCTGTCCCACATTTACATCTTTCAACCAGTTTGAGTCTATTTTTGTGTGTGGTGTAAGGAAATGGTCCAGTTTCATTCTTCTGCATGTGGCTGTCCAATTTTCCCAACACCATTTGTTGAAGAGACTGACTTTTTTCCATTGGATATTCTTTCCTGCTTTGTCGAAGATTAGTTGACCATAGAGTTGAGGGTCCATTTCTGGGCTCTCTATTCTGTTCCACTGATCTATGTGTCTGTTTTTGTGCCAGTCCCATACTGTCTTGATGATGACAGCTTTGTAAGAGAGCTTAAAGTCCGGAATTGTGATGCCACGGGCTTTGCTTTTCTTTTTCAACATTCCTCTGGCTATTCGGGGTCTTTTCTGGTTCCATACAAATTTTAGGATTATTTGTTCCATTTCTTTGAAAAAAGTGGATGGTATTTTGATAGGGATTGCACTGAATGTGTAGATTGCTCTAGGTAGCATTGACATCTTCACAATATTTGTTCTTCCAATCCATGAGCATGGAACGTTTTTCCATTTCTTTGTGTCTTCCTCAATTTCTTTCATGAGTATTTTATAGTTTTCTGAGTACAGATTCTTTGCCTCTTTGGTTAGATTTATTATATATATTATAGATTTATTTTCTCTATAAAATCTATAAAGTATAAAGTATAGATTTATTCCTAGGTGTCTTATGGTTTGGGTGCAATTGTAAATGGCATCAACTGCTTAATTTCTCTTTCTTCTGTCCTGTTGTTGGTGTATAGGTATGCCACTGATTTCTGTGCATTGATTTTATATCCTGCCACTTTAATGAATTCCTGTATGAGTTCTAGCAGTTTTTGGGTGGAGTCTTTTGGGTTTTCCACATAAAGTATCATCTCTTATTATAGTCTTTGGTTTAAAATCTAATTTGTCTGATATAAGGATTGCCACCCCAGTTTTCTTTTGGTGTCCATTAGCATGGTAAATGGTTTTCCACACCCTCACTTTCAATCTGGGGTGTCTTTGGGTCTAAAATGAGTCTCTTGCAGACAGCATATCGATGGGTCTTGTTTTTTTAATCCGATCTGATACCCTGTGTGTCATTTAAAATCTTTATTTCCTTGCTGATCTTTTGCTTAGATGATCTGTCCATTTCATGAGGGGGGGGTGTTGAAGTCCCCCACTATTATTGTATTGTTGTCGATGTGTTTCTTTGCTTTTGTTATTAATTGGCTTATATAATTGGCTGCTCCCAATTTAGTGGCATAGATATTTACAATTGTTAGATCTTCTTGTTGGATAGACCCTTTAAGTATGATATAGTGCCCTTCCTCATCTCTTATTATAGTCTTTGGTTTAAAATCTAATTTGTCTGATACAAGGATTGCCACCCCAGCTTTCTTTTGGTGTCCATTAGCATGGTAAATGGTTTTCCACCCCCTCACTTTCAATCTGGGGGTGTCTTTGGGTCTAAAATGAGTCTCTTGCAGACAGCATATCGATGGGTCTTGTTTTTTTAATCCAATCTGATACCCTGTGTCTTTTGATTGGGGCATTTAGCCCATTTACATTCAGGGTAACTACTGAAAGATAGGAATTTAGTGCCACTGTATTGCCTGTAAGGTGACTGTTACTGTATATTGTCTGTGTTCCTTTCTGGTCTATGTTACTTTTAGGCTCTCTCTTTGCTTAGAGGACCCCTTTCAATATTTCTTGTGGGGCTGGTTTCGTGTTTGCTAATTCCTTTAGTTTTTGTTTGTCCTGGAAGCTTTTTATCTCTCCTATTTTCAATGATAGCCTAGCTGGATATAGTATTTTTGGCTGCATATTTTTCTCATTTAGTGCTCTGAATATATCATGCCAGTCCTTTCTGGCCTGCCAGGTCTCTGTGGATAGGTCTGTTGCCAATCTGATGTTTCTACCATTGTAGGTTACAGATCTCTTGTCCCGAGCTGCTTTCAGGATTTTCTCTTTGTCTCTGAGACTCATAAGTTTTACTA
Organism: Halichoerus grypus; assembly: GCF_964656455.1. Taxonomy (NCBI): domain Eukaryota; kingdom Metazoa; phylum Chordata; class Mammalia; order Carnivora; family Phocidae; genus Halichoerus; species Halichoerus grypus. The sequence goes on from NC_135714.1 coordinate 65,590,669, forward strand.
TTAGATGTCGGGGTGTTGACCTATTTTTATTGATTTTGACAGGGGTTCTCTGTGCCTCCTGGATTTTGATGCCTGTTTCCTTCCCCAAATTAGGGAAGTTCTCGCTATAATTTGCTCCAATACACCTTCTGCCCCTCTCTCTCTTTCTTCTTCTTCTGGGATCCCAATTATTCTAATATTGTTTCATCTTATGGTATCACTTATCTCTCGAATTCTGCCTTCATGATCCAGTAGTTGTTTATCTCTTTTTCTCAGCTTCTATATTTTCCATCATTTGGTCTTCTATATCACTAATTTTCTCTTCTGCCTCATTTATCCTAGCACTTAGAGCCTCCATTTTTAATTGCACCTCATTAATAGCCTTTTTGAGTTCGACTTGGTTAGATTTTAGTTCTTTTATTTCTCCAGTAAGGGTTTCTCTAATATCTTCCATGCTTTTTCCAAGCCCAGCTAATATCTTTAAAATCGTCATTCTGAACTCTAGTTCCAACATTGTACTAATGTCTGTATTGATTAGGTCCCTGGCAGTCAGTACTGCCTCTTGATCTTTTTTTTTGAGGTGATTTTTTCCATCTTGTCATTTTGTCCAGAGAAGAATAGATGAATGAGAGAACAAAATGCTAACAGGGTAACAACTACCCCAGAAAAACATACACTAAAAAATCAGAAGAGACCTTCCAGAAAGTGGTCGCTTTTCTGTCCAGAGAGTTGCTGCTATTCTTTTCTTCGATCTCTTGTTGAGTTCGTAGGTGTTCAGAATGGTTTGATCCCTATCTAGCTGAATTCCTGGGACCAGATGAAATTTAGGTCTCCTACTCCTCCGCCATCTTGCTCCTCCCCTCTCGATGTATGGTGATATATGTTAACTGGACTTATGGTAGTGATTATTTCAAAATATATACAAATATCAAATCATTATACTGTACACCTGAAACAAATATAATGTTGTTTGTCAATTATATCTCAATAAAAAATAAAAATAAACACAGCTCCTAGACAGTGGTGGGTACTCAGTGAAAAACTTAATATTAACTGATACTAGACCATCCTCTGCTGGAATCTATGTAGCAAAAGAAACATTTAAGCAAAATACTTAAAATATAAAATAAAAGCTACATTGAAAAAAATTACAGAGTTTCACTAGAAAATATTTCCCCTAGTCCTCTCAATCCTTGGCTAACATTTATTAAGGTACTTCCTAGAGTTAGGAGCTGAAGATACAGTTCCTACCCTCATGAGTCCTACACTTTAGTTGGGTGGGTGCACAATATGCCTAGAATGAAAAAGCCATAGAAAGTAGTATATATTATTACATATCAACTACGCAGTACCTATGGGAAGTGCTAACAGTACAGAGGGCTGAGACCATTGGTCAGAAGAAGACACGAGTGTGAGTAAGACTTGGGGAGCCTGAAGAGTGGCGTCCTATTTAGACAGGTAAAGAGCTCAGTACAATATCAACATATAGGTAGTCAGTAACTTCTAAAGAAACAAGGAGGATGGGCTTGCCAAGCAAGGACAATGTCACTGACCAGGACACAATGGGAGCAATAAATGCAGACAGTATCCCCAGGGAATAGCAAGTCAACCAAATTCTCCATAAAGTTAATAGAGAACAGATGAAAGCAGTGGACAGAGTAGGGGGCAATTTCAAACTGGTAAGGGCTCAAGGATAATCGTACCTAAATTTCCTACTAGGGGCTCACAACTATCTGAACTTTTTGTTGTGGTTGTTCAATCCCATAAGCATTTACTGAGCACCTATACATTCCAAGCACTGAGCACTCAGGATGTAAAAATGGTAAGATATTTTCTCTGAACTCAAGGATCCCCTAGTGGAATGGTCATACATACAAATAAATGACCACCAATGTGGCACATGTTCTAACAGAAATGCAACCTCCTCAAATGGGAGCACAAAAGGAGAAGGTGTAGGGAGGCTTCTGTGAGGTGGTGGTGCCCAGGCTGAGTCTAGAAGATAAATGAGCATTGTTAAGCACTGGGAGAAGGTTAGGAATCCCAAGAAGAGAGTGAAAAAGTATAAGAACATGAGTCTGCGACTGCATGTGGATGCTATATCTGAAAGGTAGAGCTTGAGAGGCAAGAGGTGGCTACACTGGACCAGAGAAATAGGGAGGGTTCTGGCTATTATTCAAAGAAGTCTGGACTTTGCCCCATAGGCAGTGGGGAGCCATTGAAGACTTTTACATGGTAGGAATGGCGTTTTTGGAAAGAAAACTCTGGCAGGGTTAAATATATCTAGAGCGGAGTTAGGAGAGTTGGTAGGATTTTACTCGTGCTGCTTTTTTATTGCTAGCATTAGTAGTAATGTACGTTCTGCCCTATAGCAAGTACCCTAACCTCAGTTCTTTTCCTAGCTCTGGCATGAAACAGTTAGGCACCTTGGACAAGTCATATCTCCTCTTTGACCCTCAGTTTCCTTGTTGCAAAATGGAGAAGCTATACAACATGATCTTTAAGCTCCAGATGGCAATATTCTTCAGGCCCTCTCACTTATCCTCAAAGAAAGGTTGAGTATGTAAAAGTGAGAGAGGGATTCAGTCAAGAGTCTTGACCTTGATTTCCACGGAAGGTAAACTAATTTAAATGAGCATGCTATCAAATTTATCACAAATTTTCTTTTAAGTTTTATCCAAGTCATAGGGAGGCTTAAAATTCTCAGAAAATCCTGCTTATGTACTGCATGTGTTTGCATGGACTTTAAATTAAACTGCATTTATGAAAACCCTGTGAGCTCTTTGGATTAAATACTATATTTCAGTCCTAAGAATTATGCCAGTGCACAGAGTGCACCCAGAGGACCATTCACTCTCCAATCGCTTATGCAACTTCCCAGTCCTGGCTCAGCCCAGTTTTATTAAAATCTGTATTAGTGCAACTCAGTTATGATTAAATATTCTTCCCACTTTTTCAAGGAGAAAAGAATGCAGCTAACTCTTGATAGCCTGTGTCAACTGGGGACATGGATCACAGGGATAAATTAAATCCATAAATAATCCAGAACCTTCATTTAAGCCAAGAGTTTCAATCTCCTTCAATAAACCTTTTCCAAGAGCTGCTAACAAAGTATTCAAACTGACTTAAATGAGACTACTTTGTGCAGTGTCAGCTCTAGGTGAAACTGGAAGGTGATTTCCTGCTACTCTGTATCCCAGAACCCCCCACAGCCACCTAAGTCTATATCCCACTCATAATGCCAAATTGTCTTCAATGGCTCCCCACTGCCACCTAACTCTATACCCCACTCATAATGCCAAATTGTCTTCAATGGCTCCCCACTGCCTGTGGGGCAAAGTCCAGACTTCTTTGAATAATAGCCAGAACCCTCCTTATTTGTCTGGTCCAATGTAGGTACCTCTTGCCCATCAAGCTCTACCTTTCAGACATAGCATCCACGTGCAGCCACAGACCCATAGCCTCACACTTTTTCACTCTCTCTTCCTGGGATTCCTAATCCATAAATTCCAAATTGCAGTCTTCATCTTACCTTACCATTCTGCAGCTCCTGACACTGCTAACCACTTCTGTTCTCCTGAATCTCTTCCCTTGTCCTCTATCTCTACTCTGCCCTTACTCTCCTCTCACTTTGTCAGTCATACCATCTGGGGATATCTTATATGTCTCAGCGGCTTCCCGGTTCCTATTTCTGTGAAATCTAGTTCCTGTCCCTGGTTACCCTTTATCTGATCTCCCTTTTCTTGGCTTTTCCTGAATGGACCTCTGTCCCTTACAACAGCTGAAATAAAATTAAAAAGGCTGCAGGAAAGGAAGTATAAAGATGCTGAAGACAAACTCTCAGTTTCATAATTTGCCTACAGCTAAATCTATATGTAAGAAAATAAGAGCAAAGTATTCCTTCTCCTTTTCCTGAATCCCACTTCATAGGCCCTTCTATGAATCTATAGAACCCATAACTCAAGCTGCTAATCCTAGAGCCATGGATGAATTACATCCTTGAAATAAGTAAGCTTTTATGGGGTGCCTAGAAAATCAACTATTATTTCTAACATTTCTGTGAGACAGTGATTCCTAAGATGATTCACTCAACAACTATTTTCTGTTACCTACTGTGTACAAGACACTGAGCAAGGAACTCGTTTAAGAGTAACTGTCTCTGTTCTCATGGAGTTTATATACAGGATGAGAAGAGAGAAATACATAAGCAAACAGACAAATAAATATTTAAAAATTACAAATTTGTATTATGTGTTATAAATGAAACAAGCAAGAAACTGAGACAGAGAATAACAAGAGAAACCTTTGAGACAAGGCTCTTATGAAGAGGTGACATTTGAGCCAAGACCTACAGGATGGAAAGCAGAGAGCCATGTGAATACTAGGCATGCAGAGATGCAGCAGAGCCCTAAGTCAAAGAATACACAGTGTGTTCAACAAACTGATCAGTGTTGGCTAAAGAATAAAAACTGAAGAAAAAACTGAGTGGTTGAAGAGGGAGGCAGAAGTCATATCATGCAAACTTTGTAGCCCATTATAAGGATTCTGGACTTTGCCCCAAGTACAATGGGAAGCTATTGATGAATTATAACCCACGGGCAGAAATGGTCTGATAAGTATTTTTTTAAATCATTCTTATCTCTGGGTGGATAATGGATGACAGGAGACACAAGTCAAAGACAAGAGGCCAGTTAGTATACTAATGCAGTAGTTCAGGTGAACAAAACTAAGAAAATGGCAATGTCCATGGATAAAGCAGACGGATTCAAGACATTTTGAAATCAGTAAGACTTGCTTATGTGTATGTGTCAACAGGACTTGCTTGTAGAATGTGTGTGAGGTGTATCAGGAACAATTCATAGAGTTCCAGCATGAACAGTTGGGTGAATAGGGGCACCGCTTGTGGAAATGGGGGGATAGGTTCAGAGAAGAAAATGTAGAGTTCCATTTAGGGTATGTTTATGAGGCATCTCAGGGGGGAGTCAAATAGGCAGATTGTCTTTTGAATACAATGTTTGGTAAATCAATGACTACCTACTTTAATGGTGAGTTATTTCACCTAATTTTTAAACAGTGAAAAATATTTCCACCTTTATCTTTTTGTTTTTAATGTCTTCCTTTGTGACACTAAGCAAAGGAGGTTCAAAAATGTGGGGGTCAATTCCATTTCTCATTCTATGGTCATATATTTTAATGATCTAAATGGGGTGATTGTAGTAAAAAGAAATGAGGTCATGGATAGCCTCTGTATTACTTATAAATGAATAAAATATAAGAAATACAAAGTTACAAATACAACACTGAACTTCTCTATAGAGAACCCTATGCAGAAATTTCCCACATACGGATTATATATAAGTGGGGCACCATTATTTTTCTACCATACAGGTTGTCAATACTGAATGCTGACTTGAAATTATAAAAGGATATAACAAATCTGTGACTTTCTTAGGGGCAGCCTTCCTATCCAAGGAAGGGATCCTTGTAGTACTGTCACTGAAAGCTGACTTCCCATTCCTGACAACAGTTTGTGGAATCAGCCACATAAAAACACCAAGATGAAGAGGGGTGGTCAGCAACAGCATTACCAGCAAAACCAGCCCAAGTATGCTTAAGAAGATATGTCTGTGAATAGAATTTTTGTAAATCAAATCTGGTTTCCCTATTGTCTCACATTTTGCCTTAAGAGATGTGTACCTTCATTTCTGACTGATCTCCAACTAGAATGGCTCCTAACTCTTCACATTTATGTTCCTTTCTCCCTAGTCATTTTGAATTAATTAATGCCATACAAATGTGTACTTTAATGCCCAGAGATTAACTCTATGTAAAAAAATTATACTGTGAATCTTTTCTTTAAATTACAGGATTCTTTGGAATGCAGATATTGATCTTCTAATTATCCTGTTTAATTAGTTGGAGAATATAAGATGAGTACCAAATAATAAAACCTATGTTTCCTTAAAACGACAGATGACATAAAATGCTATGGCCAGTAGTGCTCCCACTACTTCAGTTTCCCCTTCTAACTCTCAAGATGATAGAAATACACAGGAAGTGTAGACTCTAAAAGTATCTGGTAAAAACAACCTTATGTTCTTCACAAGAGGGTCTTTTCCTAAGAGTCATTCCCATATAGTTCAGAAAAAGAGCTCACAGACCCCTGAGATAGAATAAATTCCTGATGGTGTGAAATATATCCCCTGCTCTGCTACTTACCCTTATAAAACTTCAATTTGGGTTCCTCCAACCGTATAAAGCTCAGTATCAGGAGACCTCTACTTCCACCTCCCTGCAGTTTCTTAGGACTGATACACGTCCATCACTGCCTACAAATTCTGCTTGTGGATCTATTCCAAAGGCCTAAAAGATGATTCTACTTTTCCTGGATTAAAAATACTTTGACTTGGCTCTGGGGTCACAACTGTCCTTCATTCCTCTCCATTTAGACATCAGCTCTTTAAAGGACTCCCAGAGAGGAGCGCCTGGGTGGCTCAGTCGTTAAGCGTCTGCTTTCAGCTCAGGTCGTGATCTCAGGGTCCTGGGATCAAGCCCCGCATCGGGCTCCCTGCTCCACGGGAAGCCTGCTTCTCCCTCTCCCACTCCCTCTGCTTGTGTTCCCTCTTTCACTGTGTCTCTCTCTGTCAAATAAATAAATAAATAATCTTTTAAAAAAAATAAATAAATAAAATAAAGGACTCCCAGAGGAATTTTAGCCACTGAATGGAAATTCCCAATTATATATTTAAAACCTCCCTTTTCCCATAAGGTCTGCCTATGACACCATGGCAGACATGCTAGGAGTTTAGGGATCCTGTTGACCATGCCAAATTATTGACATTCACTTTCAAGTCTCATAGAGGCTACTCTCACAATTACTCCCACAATTACTTAGATGCTCAAATTGGAATTCTATTAAAATATCTTGCTGAGTCAGAGAGACCTGTCTTCAAGCATGAGCACCACCATATTTCTGTTTGCACGTCCTTGACCATGCTACCTAAGCTTTCCAAGCCCAGCTTTTAAGTTCTCAGCCTTGATTTCTTCATCTGGAAAAGGAGAGTACTATTAATAGCTACTTCCTAGGGTTGTTATAAGGGTTAAATGAGAAAATGCCATAATCATTTAGCACATTTCCTGGCATAGAGCAAGCAGACAAGAAATGGTAGTTGTCAAGGTGGTGGTAGTAGTGGTGGTGGTGGTGACTGTTAGCTAGGATGTAATCTTCATACGCCCTCATGATATTTCTTCAGCCAACTCTTAAATACACAAGGTTCTCCAGCTATAACTCAGCCAAGATACTTTCATCTAAGATCACATCAAAATATAGCAAGATACTCTGATGTGGCTCAAAAGATTGCTTTATATGGGCTATGTCCTAAATGATAGAGATGCTGTCCGAAGGCCTCAGTTTCCTTTCTATGATTCAGTGCTGCATTATGAAAACATCTTATACCTTCCTATGCCCTTCATTTGATCTCTCTTTTCCCTCCTGTGGGAGTGCTGACAACACTGACTCCATCTTTGGTCCTCCATCGTGTTCATGTCCATGCAATGTCCTCCCTCAGGGCTATGTGTCCCGGGACCCTTGGAGGTTAGTCGATGCCCTAACCAGAATGCAGGAAGGCTTGTTCTGAGCTTTCCTCTAACACATAGATGGTGCCACTTCAGATAACTACCCTTGACCTCACCATAATGCCCCTTGCGGTATAAAAGCTGTGGATGAAGGTCCAGACTTTGCAGAGAATAGCTGTATAGCCCCTGGATCATCGTCTATTGGATCCCTCCTATCAGTAAGTTACCCTGAATAAAATTCTGTGTAAATGGCATGGAGTGGCTTGCTTTGATTTTTAGTCTCAAAGTGCCTTCTCAGTCTGGAGGATACTTTACTATCCCTCTTCCACTTTCTAACAACTGGTGAGCCAGCCAGGAGACCGAAATGAAACAAGCATGCGTAAAAGGGCCATGTTAGGGGAAAGCCCACCATCCTTGGGGGAAATCTCATTGTCCATGGGGTGAAGCCCATTGTCTGTAGAAGAAATCCTCAGCTGGCTGGCTACCTCTGTGAGGGGAGACTCAGCCAGGTTTCTTTCTTTTTTTTTTTTTTTTTTTTTAAGATTTTATTCTTCATTTGAGAGAAAGAAAGAGGGAGAGAGAGCATGAGCAAGGGGGAGGGGTAGTGGGAGAGGGACAAGCAGACTCCCCGCTGAGCAGAAAGCCTGATGCAGGGCTCAGGGCTTGATCCCGGGACCCAAGGATCATGACCTGAGCCAAAGGCAGATACTTAACCGACTGAGCCACCCAGGCGCCCCGATGGCCAGGTTTCTTGAGCATTTCAGACCGGTGCGTGAGTATGAGGATGCCCCCCACATGCCTAAGAAATTGTTAGATATCCTATCCAAAACTGTAGGGAAGCAAAAGGGCTAAAAAGATACAGCAACTTGGGTGTTATAATTGTAGGAAGCCAAGGGATTAAAGACCCTTTCTTACAGTCAGCCCCCAGGGCATGGTACAGGACTTAAGTATCTGTTCTTGCACCTATGATTAATCAACCCATTGCTACAGCAGCTGCTATAATGGCTGACTTAAGAGAAACCAAAAGAATCCGTCAAAAGGGAAATCAATTATAGTTATTTGTGTAAGTTCAGTAAGAATCTCTTCTCCTTGTAACATGACATCATTAAAAACACTGGTTATGGGCGCCTGGGTGGCTCAGTTGGTTGGGCGACTGCCTTCGGCTCAGGTCATGATCCTGGAGTCCCGGGATCGAGTCCCGCTTCGGGCTCCCTGCTCAGCGGGGAGTCTGCTTCTCCCTCTGACCCTCCTCCCTCTCGTGCTCTCTCTCATTCTCTCTCTCGCAAATAAAAAAAATAAAAATAAAAATAAAAATAAATAAATAAAAACACTGGTTATATTACCAAGGCTTTGACTGAAATGTCATACTGAAGAGAAATGTACATAGACTCAAATATGACCAGACAGCTTTAAGGAGCTAAGATTTACTTTATGAGGCCAGCGAAGCCCCTTGGAAAAAAACTGGCCTGGCGTCTTGCTCACAGGGTTGCCAGGAGCCTTACCAGGTGAGTAAAGAAGATCACCTCCTGGCAGGCTCAGGAAGCTCAGGATACTTTGGGGACCTTGAGAAGAGAGGAAATAACCCAAATATGCAGGTATTGCAGATGAGTCTAATGGCAAGTGTTCGGCTTGGCTCTTAACCTTGAAAGGCTGTTAAAGGCTCAATCTGAAATTCATTATGAAAAGTTCCAGCAAAGCAGATTTAAAAGAACCTACATGGCCAGTCACTATTCTTCCTGCATTTAGGTAAATAATTAGGCCAAGTTTGTTAAAACTGGACTTGTTTTACAAACAACGTAGTCTTAATTTGGTTCCTTTTGACAGAAATGAGGGTGGCTTCAGAGAGGAAAAAAAAAATGTTTCAGTGACACACCTTTATGGGTGTTAGATTCTAGTTCTGATTAATTGTCCTTGAATGTTTATTGTTTACGTATAAAACCAGGCTGGATCCTGAATTCTTCTGGTTTCCTTGCATATCTGGCTAACTTTCTGCCTGATGGTTTTCACACTATAAGCCTGACTGAATGCTCTCCTGCAGGACCAGCTCCTGAGACCACTGTTAAACTGAACTGATCTAATTTACCTCATTGTGAAATGTGGAAAAGCTGCTGTCTATGACTATACATGGGAGTTCTAAAACAATGGCTCTGGGGGCGCCTGCGGGGCTCAGTTGGTTAAGTGCCTGACTCTTAATTTCGACTCAGGTCATGATCTCAGGGTTGTCAGATCGAGCCCCATGTCAGGCTCTGCATTCAGTGGGGTGTTTGCTTGAGATTTTCTCTCTCTCCCTCTGCCCCGCCCCCTCACCGTGCACACACTCTCTCAAATAAATAAATCTTTAAAAATAAAAAAATAAAATAAAATAAAGCCTCTAAAGGATGGGGGCTCAACTTGGTACTAGAGAATATGTGCAATTAGATGCAAGGCAGTTTCATTCCTCAAATCCTGATCTATGCCCCTTTTCAGCTAGAAATAGCTAGAGCAGTCGCTGCCCCTATCCTTCAAGAATGAGGAATGGTGACAGTCCAGGGTTGGCACTGGCTCATGGGAACCAAACCACTACCATGTTGTTGCTAAATGAAGATTTGCCATATTTATTGCCCATAAAATATTTATCTTATCACTCCTAGCCTCACATTGCTGATGTTCCTTCCTGCTGCATCAGGAAACATCTTCCTGTCACAGCCCACCACTTATACTGAAGTTCACAGTTGCTCTGATGGCCAGGTCTGCAGAAAGGACCTCTTTACCAGCTCACTGAGGAACCATAGTTCTAAGTCTTTTGTCTTGTAGGTATGTTAATCTCATGTTGCTGTTTATATTGTTGCTGTGGCATAAGGATGCAAGTCCCCTCCTGATATCTGGCTCTAGGGTCATTGCAGAAGAATGGTGTATAAAGACTGTATGAGTCATAAAGATGTCAGGGGTGGAACATAGGAGTGCTGACAACACTGACTCCATCTTGTTTATGTCCGTGCAATAACCTCCCTCAGGGCCTTGGAGGTTAATGTATGCACTAACTGGAACACAGAAAGGCTTGTTCTGGGCTTCCCTCTGGCACATAGACGGTGCCACTTAAGGTAACTACCCTTTGACTTTACCACAATGCCCCTCACTCTGTAAAAGCTGTGGATTAAGGTCTGAACTGTGCAGAGAATAGATGCATAGCACCTGGATCATCGCCAGCCAATCCCCCCATCAGTACCTTGAACAAAACTCTGTGTAAACAGTATAGAGTGGCCTGCTTCATCTTTTGGTTTCAAAGTGCCTTCTCAGTCTGGAGGGTACTTTACTGCCCCTTCTAACACCTCCCCAACTGCCAATTCCATTTCCCAAATAATTATCAACATGTATATGAAAATCCAGGGGTGCCTGGGTGGCTCAGTCAGTTAGGCGTCTGCCGTTGGCTCAGGTCATGATCCCAGGGTCCTGGGATCGTGCCCCGCATTGAGCTCCCTGCTCGTCGGGGAGCCTGCTTCTCCCTCTGCCCCTCATCCCACTCGTGCTCGCTCGCTCTCTCTCTCTCCCAAATAAATAAATAAAATCTTAAAAAAAAAAAAAAGTAAGAAGCATCCTAGATGCCATGGTTCAGAGACTTGCAGGAAAGTTAGACAATAGTACCAAGAATTTGGAACAAATTGAACAGAGTGGTCAGTGGTTTAGAATAGAGCTGCCTGAGATATATTATTGGCCTCTGGAGGGGACTTGTGCTATTCTAGAGGAAGAATTTTGTATTTATATCCCCCACAGACCACTCTTAAATCTTTAATAGCACTAAAAAATCCAGGAAGCAAAGAAAATAGTTAATGTGGCGAATAACCACACCCAGTTCTGCGGGCTCTTCATATTTGGTATGGGATCTAATCTCTTGGTTTAATCTGGGCATCGTGGACTTCTGGCTGAGAAGCAGACTGCAAACTCTGATCATAATCCTTCTCTTAGTATTTGTGCCAAGGTATTCAGATATGTGATCTCCAGAGTCTTAAGTGCTGCTGTGCATTCTGTCCCATCAAATGTTCTAACAAATGATCACTGAGCAAAAGAGTAGGAAAACTTGATATTTACAAAGGTAATACCCCCAGATACTTGATATACAATTGTGACACCTCAAACACTGGGGAAGATCTGGACTGATCACACCCTCAGACATAAGTGATCTCTCCTTCAGTTCAGGCTGAAGCTAATCTATGGAATCAGGTATCTGTGGAAATAACTGCATTCCGATTCAAGGGGAACACTGGGAACCTAAATCATCTACCTCCATTCACAGTTTGGACACCAAAGTACTACTTTGAAGTTACTTACAAACACACACACACACACACAGAGCCATCCACACTAACATGACTACTATACCATCATTTTCATTAGTATTACTTTACTGTCCCAGGAGACAACTACTTAGGCAGCAAGTAACTTGATTGTTAATCACAAGAATTTCCCAAAAGATCATCAACTCTTCAATAAGTATCATCATTCTTGGGATGCTGGGTGGCTCAGTCAGTTAAGCGTCCAACTCTTCATTTCAGCTCAGGTCATGATCTCAGGGTTGTGAGATCAAACCCTGCACAGAGCTGCTTAAGATTCTCTCTCTCCCTCTCTCTCTTTGCCCCTCCCTCACCACATGTATGTGCATACTCTCTCTCTAAAAAAAAATTAAAATTATAAAAAATAAATATCAACATTCTTGGACGCCATCACATTGCTGTTTTCACCAATCCTAAACTGTTATACTGCCACCCTTTCTCAATCCTAACCAAGTTCACTCATTTTAAACCAAACTTCCAATTCCCAATGAAATCCCACCTTGTTTTCCCCCTCCAAGACACTGCCAAGGTGCTGCCAAGGTAGTGTTCTCTTTCACCACGGTAAGCAATAACTTCAGCTCTGTCTGGTCAATTGGTTGGGCTGGTGATACTTTACAAGCCAGCATTAGACAATCAGAAAAAGATTCAAACTCAGAAGTCAGAAAACTTGTTTGGATTCTTATTTTACCATTCACAACTGTGAAACTAATCCTGAGTTTCCTTGTTTGTATTTTGTTGATAAAGAAATAACTTCTTCATAAGAATGAAGATTTGACCAAATAATGTACATGTGTAAAAGTACTCTAAGTTTTAAAGCCATATACAAATATTAGTTATCACTACCATTAAGCAGGATATTCATTAAACTGACTGTCCACCAGGGTCAAGAGTAGCCATGTTAAGCTCTGTGACTACCACATACCCCATGGATGTAGACTCCTGATTAACCTGGGGCTCCCTACTCCCTACAAAGAATAGCTTGCTCTGATCAAAACATCATACCACAATACCACAATACCAACCCATTTTAACATATAAATTCCTCATTATATTTTTTTCAACAATAAAAAAATAAAAATAAAAATCACTGTAGCTGATTAGAGTCTAATATATTTCCAAAATATATCTTGTAGCAAGTGAAAATAAAAATGGGAAATGGAATCTGTTAATTTCTATTTAAGGCACTATAGCACATCAATGATTTTTGAAAGAAACTGTGAAATATTTAAATAAGAAGTTAGAAGTTTATTATACCATTGTTATGTATAATTCAAAGAGACTTTGGAAAATACAAGTATATAATTAATCCTTATGAATCAGGTATCTGGAAATAACTACATTTCAGTATAAAAACATAACCATTTATTCATTTATCTGCCTGTTCACAAGGAGGATTATTTTCTCCAGACAATTTGGCTTTTTGACACATACACTAAAAGGCAATTTTCTTGTCTTTTTTGGAAACAGATACTTTCTTGACACAGCAAAATACTTCCAAATCTACCTGGCTTAAAGATCACTTTAAGATAAGAACTTATTCTTCTCAACTAAAATAATTATTGGAGAATCACTTCCATCAATAAAAGAACACTCCACACAGAGATAGTGAAATAACAAAACACATAGTCACTAAGAACCAAAGATAAATCTGAACTTCATGCAATCCAGGAAAAGAGAGATAAGATGTTCTTCCAGAACTCTGTAATACTAGAAATGGAAGTTTAATGAAATTTTAAGTGAACAGTAAAGAATGAGTAAATGATGTTCGGGGCTGCTAAGACATCTCTATGGAGTTTTTTTAAATCCTAGATTCATTCTGAAGGCAAGCTGAGGGCACCTGGCATGAGGCAGGGGTTAGGAGCCTTGGTGCTGGAATTAGACCATAGTCCTTCTTCCCCTGTGCCCCAGAAGGCTGAACCTTAAGGACTGTATCAGTGCGCTTTTCTGCCCTCTGGCTTTCCGGAGGGATTCAGACATGGAAGGCACCAGAAGGATATCCAAGAGCAGGAGAGTGAGGTTGAGTATCTATTCCCCAGCTCCTTTCCTGCGGAGTCTTTGAGCCTGATAACACATATCTCCCTAAATCTACAGTCCTTTCAGGCAATCCTCTCCATATAGCTTTGGATCCAGGAACTGCTCCATTCCCCCATCCCCTCAATTCTAGGGGTGGAAATGGCTTCTGATGTTGCTAACTCTGTGTAGTTTTCTCTAAACCCTGCCAATACTCTTGTAAATAATCCTTGTAATAAACTCTCCTCCAGTTACCCAATTTGAATCTGTTTCTTTCCAGGACCTTGACTGATCCTCAGAAAAGTTATCAACACCTCTCTGCTTCAGTGTCTTCATCTGTAAAACCAGTCTGGTAACAGAATCTACCTCATAGGATTGTTGCCAGTGCCCCGCTCACAGGAAACATTCAATCACTGTTAACTGCAAGCATATTACATCTCTATCATTATGGAAATCGTATTGGTTCTTTTTTCAAGACAAAAAAAAAAAAAAAAAACCACTTTACTTCACATCATAGTATCTTGAAGAATGCCCACGGTCCTGAAAATGAACCCCCTATAGTCTTGCCAACTTGGTAGTTCCTTAATGATCCTCTTCTATCTCCTGCTTTAGCAGTGAGCTAGCTTTCTTAGTTCAAATGTAAGATATCAACAGAAATCAACATGAAATAAAACAAGGCTCAACATTAAATAATCAATATCTTAAAGGGACTTCGGGGAGAGGAAAGAGAGAAAACAGATTTTAGCAATGCCCAAACATGTTTCCTGAGGGACACACGTCCACGCATTTGAAAGGTTTTATTGGCAGTGGGAAAGTTTCATCCACGAAAAATAACGATCATTAGTTTTTCCATGACAACTGTGGTTGCCCTACAGTATCCATCATGCTCCTGGGGTTCATAGCTTTTTCACAATTCTGATCCCCCGGTGCAAGACATTAGTGAGTATTGATGCAGTTTTAATTGTTTCTCACATAAACTCCATGCCACTTGTCACAAAGTCCACATACCCTAAAGATCATTATTGAACTTTTGGGAGTTCTGTATGTATGAAGCAATTCTGAACCTGCCCTGCAATTTTAACCAAGGTCACACCAGTGAAAGCCTTGGCAATTTGGTTTGATTAACAGGGTCAGTCAGAGGGAGACCTCAGATCAAATAAGATTTTAAAAAGCAGCAAATCTGTACTAAAATATCTGGCAAAAAAAAAAAAAAAAAAAAAAACAAGATAGCATGAAGACCTATCATAGAGCATATATTTCATATGGATAACCAAATAGCTTTTATCTGAATTAAAATTCTCTTTACTAACTAATTTCACAGGTCAAAGTAAGTATTATTTTTAAAGCTTGAAATAGCTTAAGCCCTAGGAACATTACAGTGGGATTCTATTTCAATCATTCCCAACATCTAAAATAAGCTTAAGGGGTGCCTGGCTGGCTCATTCAGTGAGCATGCAACTCCTGATCTCAGGGTTGTGATTTTGAGCCCCGCATTGGACATGGAGCCTACTTTGAATGAATGAATGAATGAATGGGCTTAAAAATATCACTAGTGATCTCATATTCTAGCTTTAGAGAACCAGAGAAAACACATTTTCTGCACATTCTGTACAGAGTATCTGCAGCCTCCCATACAGAGTTTGGTCTTCAACATCTAAGTGGGTATGTATAAATAAATATATGTATTTGTTTATATATCCACAATATACACATGTATACATAAATACACAATGTATTTCAGAAATACTAAAATGTAGATTTTCACAAATTAACACCTCTGAAATGAGGATGCATATTATTATCTAATAATGTGACATTATAACATAATAATATATTATAGTGCTTTTTTTTTCAATTTTACCAGTATGTACCTTAGTGATATATCTTATAATTAACAGCATCTTAGATTGTATGTATATGTCTGTGTGTGTGTGTCTTACTCCTACTGTCTTCCTTTGTTGTTGTTTTAGCATTTTTATTTTATATCTGCCTCCTGAGTTAATTTTAATCTTAAGAGTCACAGGTTTACAAATCTGGTACATACGCCTTAGTTACTAAGAGAAAACAAGCAAAGTCAGTGATGAAACATGTTGTCAACACTCACCATACAAAAATTAAACTCTGAATTGTTGAGTTGATTATAGTGTAACCAAACTTCAGGAGCAAAGTTTCAAGAGGAAACACAGCCAATGAGCCACACCATCTCCAGAGCAGAAAATAATGACCCATGAAACTAACTGAAGGTTATCAGGCTCAAACTTCATGGATACATTATCATCCTTACAGATGATTATAATGACTTTTGATGCATGAATGTGTGGAACTAAATTTTATATAACATTAAGATACACAGGCAGTGCATAGTTTCAAATCCATGCTATTAAAACCACAAGTGCTAAAACTAATTTCATCATTTCTATGCATAACCCCTGATAGATTCCATTGGTCCCAATCAGTCTCATTAATCTTACTTTCCATTTCTTGATGTTAGCTCTTACAATTTGTCATTTTTCTGATTTTCCTTTCTCTTTTCTCTTAATTTAGGTCAAGTTTGGACTTTATTAAAGTTGAAGTTACAGTTTTCGAAATCACTTCTTATCACCATTTCCTTGAATTTCCTTTTAGAGAATCTTCCACCTGGTAAGAAAACTTCATTCAAAATATTCAAAAGAAATTTTCTGGGTGCCCACTCTGTATTAGAAACCAAGGATAGAAAGGTGAGCATGACAGTCTTGTCTTTGGTTCTCAAAATGTGGTCCACTACCTAGGAGCAACAGCATCATCTGGAAACTTCTTAGAAATGCAGAATCTCAGTTCCCACCCCAGACCTACTGTCTTAGTTAGGGTTCTTCAGAAAAACAGATCCAATAGGAGATAGATACAAATATAGGTGATAGGGATATAAATATATAGACACGCACATAAAGAAACTTATAAGGAATTGGCTAACAGAGTTATGGACACTGACAAGTCCCAATATCTACAACATGAGTTGGCAAACTGGAGAGCCAATGGTTTAGTTCTAGTCCAAGGGTGGCAGGCTTGAGATCCAAGAAGAGCTGATGTTTCAGTTCAAGTCAGAGGCAGGAAGAAGCCAAGTTTAAAGGCAGTTAGACAGGAAGAATTCTCTGTTGCTTAGGGAAGGGTCAGCCTTTTTGTTCTATTTAGGCCTTCAACTGATTGGGTGAGGCCCACCTGCATTAGGGAGGGCATTCTGCTTCACTCAGTCTACCGATTTAAATGTTAATCACACCCTATATGCAACTAATGAATCGTTGAACACTACATCAAAAACTTATGATGTACTATATGCTGGCTAACTGAACATAATAACAAAAATAAAATAATTAATTAATTAATTAATTAAATGTTCATCACACCCTCACAGACACACCCAGAAATGGTGCCTGACCACATATTCAGATAGCCCATGGCCCAGTCAAGTTGACACACAAAATTAACTATCACACCTACTATATTGGAATCTGTGTTTTAAAAGTAACCCCAGGCAATTTATTGGCACATTGATGTTTGAGAAGCATTAGTCTAGTCTATGTGCACAAGGACTTCAGAGAAACATGAACAAATAACTACAACACAGCATGGTTCTAGCTGCAATCAAAACAGTCCAAGATATTGTTAGCTGGCATAGAAAGCAGTGAACAACCCCCGTGAAGAGACCAGGGAAGACTCACAAAAGAGGGGCCCCTTGACTAGGTGCTAAAGATGAGCAGGAGTTTCTCACATATGGCTTCTGCAGCCAGACTACTAGAATTGGAAGCAACAACTCTGCCACTTACTAGTTGTGTGACCTGGGGTAATTTAACCCTGCTGTGCCTCAACTTCCCCATGTGTAAAATAGGGAAAATGATTATACCTGCTTCACAGGGTCATTGTGATGATTAAATAAGCTAATATATGTGAAGTTAAAACAACACCTGACACATATAAGCACTATAAAGTGTAAACTATCATCATCATCATGTTTTTAGATCTTCTAATCCACAAGTTCGCTAGTGTTTGCAGCTCATTATTTAATGTTAGATTTGCCTCTGTCCCATTAACAATGACATCACCCATTCATGTAAAAGCCTCCTGGATTCTCCTGATGTTAACATGAAAGAACTAAACACAAATGCAAATGTCCTTAGACGTCCTAGGCTAAACCACAACTATAAGTCCTTGAAAAATTACAAGAAATTACATTTATTGTGTGCTTACTACAAGCCGGAAAACACCGTGAGCGCTCAGCCGTACCACAGTACTCCCCACTGCCCCCAACCCGGCCTTTATCCGCAGTTTCAGTCACCTGCTGTCAACCACGATCTGGAAGCAGATGATCCTCCTTCCGACATATCAACAGAAGGTCAGCAGCAGCGTAAAGCTACGTCACGATGCCTACATCATCCACCTCACTTCATCGCGTCATGTAGGCATTTTATCATCTCACATCATCACAAGAAGAAGCGTGAGTACAGTGCGATAAGATTTTGAGAGAAAGAAAAGGAGAAAGGCCACAGTCACATAACTTTTATTACAGTATATTGTTATAATTATTCTATTTTATTATTGGTTATTATTGTGAATCTCTTACTGTGCCAAACTTATAAATTAAACTTTATCATATGTACGTCTATATAGGAAAAATATATATATAGGGTTCAGGACTATCTGCAGTTTCAGGCATCTAGTGGAGGTCTTGGAACATATGGATAAAAAGGGATTACTGTAATTCACTGAATTCTCATAACCCTCTGAGATAGGTAGTATTATTACTCCTATCTTTCAGATGCAGAGACAGGGACACAGAAAGGTTAAGCAATTTGCCTAAGTTCACAAAAATTGTAAGCAACAGAGGCAATATTGATACCCAGGTGTTCTGGTTCCACAGCCTACACACTTAACCACTATGCCATACTGTCTCTCAGCGGGTGAACATTTGGGGAGAAGAATTTAGGAAGGTGATTTGTAAATCTGCAGTATGTCAATATTTTAATCATATAGTTGTGTCCTCCTGTAGATATGACAAGCACAGGAAATGAGACTGGTCTCTTTCCACTCTAAGTTCAGACTGACAAAGCGTTTCAAAGATACAATAAACAGAAAATAGTAGGAATCAAAGATTACCCACCGGAATCCATTTCCTATAATAGGATAACGCTGGTTGATATAACAAATAGATGTACAGATGTGCAAAAATTCAAGCACAATAAAAATTTATTTCTTGCTCAGGTAAGAATACAAGGTAGATGCTCCTGACAGGTGGCACTCCTCACAGTGGTTCCATCCTTCGGCTCCACCATGCCCAAGTGTAGTCATCTGCAACCAGCTAGCAGAGGAGGAAAGAAACATGGAGGAAGCATCCCTACTTCTTAAACACTGTGGCCAGGAAGTAACACACATCATTTCCATTCATGTTCTATTAGTGAGAAATAGTTACTTGGCCACCTTTATATGCAAGAAGGGCTGGGAAACTTAGCCCCAGCTGGGTAGCTACTTAGAGACAAGTATGTACTGTAGAAAGGGGAGCATGAACTTTGGGGTACAGCTAGCCACCTCTGACGCATTCTTCCCATGGGGATTTTGTGGGCTCTCCATCATATGGCAGTATGTGCCTATGGGAGACACTCCCTGGAGGATCTGATGGGAAAACAACAGAACCCCATTTCCACAGCTCACCCTTGTCACTGGTAATTGGAAGGGTAGTGCTCCTTGAGAGTGCTAGATACAGAGAAACACAGATAAAGCATGGTCTCCTAAACTTGGCTGTAAAATCAAGATTGAGACTCTTTCTTGCGATCCTCACCCATCTCCTAGCATGAAAAAAACCCACGCAAGTTCAGTACTTGGTGTTTACTTAATATTTGCTGATTAAAATATCTGATTATGTGGATGAAAAATATCCCTGCAGCAGCACACAAATATTCTTAGTCATTTTTAGATTAAGAAAAAGATCTGTGGGCACCTGGGTGGCTCAGTCAGTTAAGCATTTGACTCTTGATTTCAACTCAGGTAATGATCTCAGAGTCGTGGGATTGAGTCCCACATCAGACTCCGAGCTCAGTGTGGAGCCTGCTTGAGATTCTCTCTCACTCTCCCTCTGCTCCTTCCCCTCCACATTACCCCCCCAACCCCAGCAACATGTGCATGCTCACGCTCTCTCTCTCTCACACACACACAAAAAAGAAAGAAAGAAAGAAAGAAAGAAAGAAAGAAAGAAAGAAAGAAAGAAAGAAAGAAAGAAAGAAAGAAAGAAAGAAAGAAAGAAAGAAAGAAAGAAAGAAAGAAAGAAAGAAAGAAAGAAAGAAAGAAAGAAAGAAAGAAAGAAAGATCTGAAATGGTTAAACTTCCAAGTGATTAAAATGCACTGAACTGAATGAATGGCATGAAATTTGGTTCCTTAAAACGGTACTTCTCTAAATTGAGTTCCATCTGACTTTCAGAATAGCAAGGAAAAGGCTCTGATATATTCAGTGGCAGTGTATTTCCATATAAATATTTTCTAAATCATAATTCCTATGGTAACTATGGCTAAATATATGGCCAGTACAGTGAAAACATAAGTTGAAAGGTCTTTGACCTAGAGAATCTATTTCAATAAAATAGAAAATAAAAATGCAATTTCAAACATGTATTTTGCCCCTTTTAGGAATGCTCATTACTGCCTTACAACATATCCAGATAGACCTGAGAAAGCATAGCAAATGATTTTCTTGCCTAGTAAATTGTTTTGCAAAGTTAGATTGAAATATCAAGTATGTCAAGCCTAGAGTCTGCTTCACCTTACTTACATTATTAAATGATAAAATTAAAACTGTATTAAACATTTCAAGCTTTGGGTTGGTAGCAAGTATATTAATTTCAATCAAATCAAAACTCTGTTGAATAAAGCATATATTCCAGAAGAGAAACTGTTCCAGAAGAGAAAGAGAAAGACTAGGAATGCCAATCACTTTTTTTCTTTTAAACTAAATATTCATATTATGAATCCCAAGTTCTGCACTAAGTGAGAAACCAAAAGCTAGGGACTCCCCAGGAGGGTCTGCAATGATTGTGAAGCCTCTAAACCAGCCCAGGACTGTCTGTAATAACATGGGAAAGAACTATGCCTCAGGAACCCGCCAGGGCTGAGCACGTTCACCACTGCAGCAGGTGGTCCTGCTCCACAGACTTCAGTCAGACCTGCTCTGTTTCCTGCCCTTTCCCAGCCTGGATCTCAAGCCTCTGCAGGTTCCATGAGCCACCCAGCACCTTCCAAACAATCTTTTTCTGCTTAAGGTGGTGACAGCTAGTTTCTGCTCCTTGTAGACCAAGAACTCTAACAGAAAGACCCACTCTTAAACCTAAGGACACTGAGGCTTAGAACAATTCTATGAATTGGCCAAGGTTACACAATCAGTTGGTAACAGCAAAGAATGGAATCCTGGTCCAGCATTCTTTCTGCTTTCCTGAGTCACTTTACAAGGACTCCCAGTCAGAGACTTATTTCTGAATTTCAAAGGCATTTGAACTGATCTGGCATTTTTCCTCAGAGGTGATGTGATGTTCTCGCTTCTCCCTTTGCCCCTCATTGCTTGCTACTCTTAGGGGAACCTGGACAGTCTGTGCTGTAGAAACAAATAGCACCCCCACATTTTAGGGCTCCCTTGATAATAGACATGATTTCTTAAAGCCTCCTTCTGTGCTACACACAAAGTAGGAAGTTTGTCAGCCATTTTTTTTAAGATTTTATTTATTTATTTTAGAGAGAGAGTGTACGTACATGGGAGCAGGGAGAGGGGCAGAGGAAGAGGGAGAGAGAGCCTCCAGCAGACTCCACGCTGAGTGTGAAGCCCCACACGGGCTCAATCTCACGACCCTGAGACCATGACCTGAGCCGAAATCAAGAGTCAGATGCTTAACTAACTGAGCCACACATGCACCCCTTTCAGCCATTTGATTTGGGCTGAAGAGTCACAAAATCTAGAGTAATCTGGAGGATACAGCTGGAAATTATTAGAACAATCTTTTCTTTACAAGTATTCAGCCATGACTGAGAGTTGAAATAAAGAATTTGTGTACTAGAAGTGTCGCAAGTAAATTCCACCAAGTGGCTCTTCCTGAGCAAGAACTTTGCCAACCCTACTCTTTCCCCTCATGACAGATGGGCCCAAAACTGTGGAACAGAAGCCGTGCAGCAAGGGAACCACCAGAAATGCAGGTGATTAAGAGAGCCCCATGCAACAAAGATGTTTTGTCTCATGGGAAGAAAGAGGCCAGTCCCTTCCAAAGGTCTAAGTCCTCTTCTGCTGGGAAGCTTTGCACCAAATAGAAATGAATGCTGTTTGGTCTTCCCTGTTTCATCAGGAAAGAATTAAGAGGTAGTCTAGAAAATAAAGCAACAGAGAAGAAAAACACCAGTGTGCTTCCTCATACATCAGAAAGACTCTTTTCTTCAAGCAAGCAAAGATTTTGCTCAATATAAAGAAATCCTATATCCAGGAGGATAAGACCTATTTGGAATCTCTGGTAGGCTTCCAGGAATATTATCTTCTCTAAAGTAAAGCTTCATAACAAAGCTTGATTTGACTCCCTAGAAAACTATTTCTCTGCAGAATGATTCACAAAAATTATAAGCCAGTTCTCTGAATCGCTACTGGCCTGTATAATTAATAGGTTATACTATGAAAACGCATCAGCCCTGACACCCAAGAATAAATAAAGTATCCCCCAAAGAGATGTTCTTGCCTGAATTTATGCTCCTGGACTTGGAGACATTCCAAAAAGTGGTACCTACCTAGATAGGAAATTTTTTTTTAAACAACAAAAATGTATCATCTCACAGTTTATGTTCGAAGTCTAGGCACAGCCTAACTGGGTCCTCTGCTCAGAGTCTCACCAGGTCTTAGGGCGTCAGCTGGGCTTGTGGTCTCATCAGGAGCTTGGGGTCTTATTCCAAGTTCATTCAGGTGGTGAGCAAAATTCACTTCCTTATAATTGTAGGACTGAAGTCCCTGTTTTCTTGCTGGCTGCAGCCAGAGGTTGCTCTCAGCTCCTAAGGGAGCTGTCCCAGGCCCTAGCCATGTAGGTCTCTCACAACACAGAGGCTTACTTCAGAGCTAGAAGGAGAATCTCTATTACTTTGAATCTCCAAGTCCTCTGAATAACTCTCATTGATTAAGACAGGGCTATCCAGGATAATATCCCTTTTGATTCACTCAAAATCAGCTGATATGAGATTATACCTGCAAAATTCTTTCATCTTTGTCATGTAATGCAACCCAATCATAGGAGTGAATTCCATCACATTCACAGACCTGTCCATACTCAAACGGGAGGAGATTATAAAGACTGTATAAAAAGAATATATAAAAGGGAGGGGCAGGAATCTTGGGGGGCATCTTAGTATTCTGCCTGCTATATATGCCATGTCCTTTTAGAATGAGTTTCTATTTTCGGCACTGGTTCAGGATTAAGGTATGAAGTTGAAGGTGTATCAGTGAGTGCTATGTCTGAAGACCTTATGGGTCCATAGCTACAAGAACCCTGTGGCCACTATCTGCCATCATTATCCAACAGCTAGATAGGTACAATTCTTGCTGGTCCAGAAAGCAATCCTTCTCTTTCCACAGTCCTACTAGAATTTTCACCTCCCTTAAAACTCAGCTTAATCAACTTCTATAGAAAATCTTCCCTGATGAAAGTCAACTGTGCCCTCTTATTCTCCTCCAGTTTATTTCATGCAATCCTCTACATCAGCCAGCTTTGTGATATTGGACAAGTCACTTTGCCTCTCTGGGTCTTAGTTTCCTCACTTATAAAATTACAAGGAGGTTGTTCTAGGTGACACTGAAGCTGTTTCCCAGGTCTATTCAGTAAGTCTAGGTAAATCCAAATACCTGGACTTATACCATCTAAACAGAAAGAAGAACCATGTGAAAAGTCACTAAACTGAATATTGGTTCAAAGCCATTGTTCTGGGACATCATCAAAGCTCAGAATTGACACAGTCTAGAGGAATAGCACATGACAGGACATGACAATCCTCCCCCACATGGTGGCAGTCACTGAACTCTCCACTTCAAACATCTCCATTCATTATTCTCATTATTCTCCAGTCACTATTCTCCATTCACACATCTCATCAATGCTCTTCCTCACCATGTGGATTATACTTTGGGTTTTTTCCATTACTAAACTAGCTTTTAGTCCTGGCTCCCACATTCCCATTAGCCCCTCTGCGACTCAGTTCTTCCATAAAATGGAGCTATCCTCCTCAGGAGTTAGTGTGGAGAGCAGATAAGAACATGTATTTAATAGTACATTATGCAAATTAAGACATTATCAGTATTAACAATAATAATTGTAAAACATACACAGAGTTTTGCTACTTCTAGATCAATCAAAGGTGACTTATCTTGGATAAATGCAACATAAAATTCACTAAGAGAGACAAGTGCCTTTTTTTACATAACAAAGCCCCAAGAGACTCATAGATGTGTACCTCCATCCTCAGGAAACCTGGACCAAAATATTTCCTTTCAAACTTCCTGGGACTTTGAGAGGCTGGACTGGACATGACTAAAGCATTCTATTCATTTCACTTCTGTCTTCTGAAATGTTTTTATTTCCCAACATTAAATTTATAACCCATCTCATTAAACTCTGGGAATCCTCAAATACTAATACTATGTGAATAATTTACTTCTCCTTCCTATCCATAACTTTTACATTAATATATTGACATCACACCTTCCTAACCAAATCTGTTTCTTTGAAAGGTTTCCCCCTTCTACCACCCACACAACATGCCCATTCTCCACACACTTTCTGGGCATACCTGTGGCAACACAGGTAATAGAACTCATAGTTCAACCTAACGCCAGATTACTTCCATTTCTATTCCAGCTATGCTTTTTGGACATTACCTTTATGTTTTTAATAAGAAATACATTCACGTAGTACAAAGATCAAAGAGAATAAACATAAGTTTCCTTCATCCCATCCCCAAGCCACTGAGCTTCCCACTCAGATGCAGCCAGTATTAACAGATTACAATGCTGTTACAGTGATATGTTTAAAATTCAGTTATGCAAGAAACATAGATGGAGTATCCATGATGTGCAGTGTATTAGTGATTAACTAATAATAACCATCACAAAGTATTGAGCACTTACCACAGGCCAGGCAGCAGGCACTAGGCTAAAAATTTTATATGCCTATCTCTCTTAATCCTCATGCCACCACCAATGAGTTGGTTCTATTAATATCCTAATTTGGCAAATGAGGAAACTGAGAGTGATTAACTAATTTGCTCAAGATGTCTAAAGACAGACATTATTAGAAAAATGGACAAAAACTTGCACAGATACTTCATTAAGAGGATATCCAAATGGCTAATACCTGAGTGAAAAGGTACACTCTTCCTTAGTCACCAGGAAAATGCCAATTAAAATCACAATGGGCTATCACTATACAACCACCAGAATGACTAAAATGAAAAAGAGAATGCTATAGGTTGGTAAGGATTTGGAGCAATGGGAACTGGTAGAAGCATAAACCATCACAATCACTTTGAAAACCGACAATATCTACTGAAGCTGAACATACTCAGATCCATAACCTTGCAATTCCACTCCTAATTATATACACAACAGAAATAGTTCAGTATGTTCACCAAAGGCATGTATTAGAATGTCTATAACAAATATTATCCACGTAAGCCAAAAACACAAAATTATCCAAATCCCCGTTAACAGCAGAATGGATGAATTATGGTATATTCACACAATGGGATACTATACAGCAACGAGAATGAATAATCTACACCTACATGGAACAATATGGGTGAATCTTACAAGTAAAATGTTGTGAGAAAGAAGCCAGACACAAAAGAGTATATAGAGCATTATTCTGCTTATAAAAAGAACAAAAACAGGCAAAACTATGTTGTTAGGAAGCGGGATAATGGCTACCTTTAGGGGAAATGGGGTGCCAGGAAGGGGACCTGAGGGAGGCTTCTGGGATGCTGGTAATGATCCAGGTTCTGCTTATACCAGTATGTTCAGTTTATGAAAATTCATCAAGCCATACACTTCATGAATACACACACACACATATAATACTTCATTAAGAAGTTACTAAAAATTCATGTGCTCATGAAGTTTACATTCTAGCATAGCCAAGGATATACTACTTACAGAGGTCTCTGCTGACCAGAGAAATGAGCAAATGCATCAGTCTTAGCATGGAATTTTAGGGCCCTGGGACACTGCACGGGGAAGATCTTGTTCCTGTTAAGAAGCTGGATCCTGGCTCTACCGCTGTCCTCTCAAACTCAGGCTTACACCACTCCACTAGAACTTAACATTCCAGCCCTTATATCTAAGGCAAGTGTTCTTAACCCGGGATCTTCAGACCCCTAAGGAACCCTTGGATAGAATTCAGAGGTCTGTAAACTTAGATAGGGAAAATTATGTATTGATCGATATCACTAAACTCTATTCAACTGAAATCTAGCATTTCCCTCAATTAGAAATGTAAACAACAAAGTATGGAAGGGTTAGAAGAACCTAAGAATTTATCATCCATTAAAAACATCACAGATATTTCCATATTCATTTCAACTGTTACAGTTGTCTTAAAATATCATTTACATTTATCGTTATTTAGAAAGTTCGGCAATCGTTAGATCGGCCACTAGATTTTCTTAGTCTCATGTGTTAATCAGCATATATATTATTGTATTGATATTTATTTCAATATAATTGGTTTCCTTTGTCATCCTATGTCTATACTTTTGTATTTAGGAACATTATTTTGAAAAGGGATCTGTGAGCTTTCCAGACTGCCAAAGGGGCTCAAAGAACAAAAGGAATGTTCATATGCTGGCTATTTTCCACGTATGCCCCACCACAGCCTCCCCTGTATTCCTCCCCCCACCCCGATCCTGTACTCTCCACAGCTTCTCTGCCTTGGTCTGTGCCCCACAAGGGTGCCCTCAATGGATTCAACATCCACGCTTCCTTCTGCCTCTTCTGTCTTAGAGGACAGATGAATTTCTCCCACCTCGTCCCTGCCTCACTAGGCTTCCAGTAGAGGCTGCATTTCTCTGCGGCCCCAGCTCCCATGGGTCAGCACCATCTCTCTCCGTGCCCCACTAGCTTTATTCCTGAGCCTCGCCCCTTCCTGCTGTCATTAGTCCTTCAGTATTTTACCCTGTGTTGGCTCTTTCACTCACCCACCATACAGGAAATAGTGGCTTCATTAAACTCTTCGCAGCTAAAAGTCTTTTGAGAACAACTTCCATTTCTTGCGAGTCTGATTCCACTCGCAGGCACAAGGCTTGCCTGATTTGTGAACTAAACCAATAGGATATGACCACATTCTCTTTGGGGGAGCAGAGCGTGTGTGTGTGTGTGTGTGTGTGTGTGTGTTACACGTGCTGTAGACTTGTGTTGGGAGCCGGGGAAGATATCCGAGGCAATGCCCAGAAACCTTGGATAATAACTCTTTCTCCAGCTTCTCAGTGCCCTAAAAAACTCCCTGCACCATCTAAGATGGGAAACTGGGCAGGCGATGCTGAGAAAAGGTCACGCCTGAGCTGAATGTGTAAACAACCAGCGGGAGAAGTCAAGGGTAAAGGGGAGGCAAGATTCTTAACAGAGGGAGCAGCATTTTCTGAGGCACAAATGGAGGAGAGCTGCTGCTAGAGGTTCTTCTGCCACTGTCACGTGTTAGCATCACCCGGAACAAGCCCAAGCAGCAGAGTGAAAGGAAGGAAGCCTTTCTTTAAGAAGGCAGAAGATGAGAGAGGGTCTGCTTAAATAAGATCACTGCTGGAGAGACGCACAGTCCCACATTCCTTGCACCTGCTAGGAGCTTGAGCTCCCAGGCATCTGATTTCCCAAGGCTTCACTGACAGGAAAAAAAGAAACCAGATCAAGTTCTGCTTGCAAAGAAGATCATTTCTCCTAAGATATTTCTAGGCACTTGCCCTCCCCTCTAGTTCCCCAGGACCACGCTGGCTGACAGCCCTCTGATATGGAAGAATGAATGGAGGAGACCAGCCAGGCAGGAAGGGAAGAAAGGAAGGAAGCCTGCCAGGAGCACACTTCCATATATCAGTGTGTGCTCAAGATAAATAATCCCAGCCAGCCCAGGCAGCTATCAAACCAAAGGGCATGTTGCAGGTAGCAAGATAAATCACCATTGTCAAGGATGTCTTTGTTCCCGACAGCCTCTTACTCTATCTCCCTCTCCTGACAAAGCAGCCCCAGGAACAGGTTTCTAACGTGCTCCGCCCTCTGAAAATGATAGTGCTTTTAGGGAGAGAAAAATGAGCCTGAGCTCCTGGGTCCAGAAGCCAATATACAATTGGCTGTAGGGACTACTCACTAAATACTGCTTAGAAGCAAAATCTATTGGAAACAATAGCTACATGCTGTTTTCACCAAGTCATTTCTGTCAATCCAGCCTAGCAAATCTGAATTACCAGTGCCCCATCAACTGTCTCATATCATGAATCTTATCGATACTGGCCTTTCATGGAATTCCTCCTGACCCCAATTAGAGGCATTATATTCACTGGCAAACGTAGGACACCAGAAGAGCGCCATGTGGAAAAGTTCATAAGAAAAATCCGCCATCAGTTTTTTTTTAAATCTAAACATAGAAATTGTTTTAATGTCTTTCTAGAAGTATCAGAAATACACAAACACTTTCTTTTGGGTACTAATTACAACTATGTCTGCTGAAACTTTGCATCAAAGTTTTGTCCAGGTAATTTGGAGAAGGAAACCTCAAATTATCTCTGCACCAGACTCTGCTCACTACCATTTCAGACACCTTAATATTATTTGGGTAGTGGCTGCCAGGGGCTGGAGGAGGGAGAAACAGGGAGATTCTGTTCGACGGGCATGAAGTTTCAATTACACAAGTTGAGCAAGTTCTAGAAACCTGCCTGCTGCACGGCACTGTGCCTGTAATTAACAATACTGCACCATACACTTAAAGATTAATTAAGAGGACAGATCTCGTGTTAAGTGTCCTTACCACAATACAATGAAAAATAATTTATTTGGAGATTCTGGTTGTGTCTGAGGCAATGTAGAACAAAAGTTAACAGTCCAGACTTGGTAATAAGTGGATTTGGGCACATAGGAGCCAGCTTTGGCAGTGATCACCTTCTGGGAATGAACAGAGTCTGGCTGAATACCCAAAATGCTGAACTAGAATTCCCCCCATTTATATTCCCATTCTCTTTGTCTCTCCCTCCCTCTCCCCAACACCCACCCCAATTCCTCCTCTTCACACACAATAGCAAAGGTCAGAAAGGTGAAGAAGAACCTTTTCCTCTTTTAAATGCAACAGAAATATAAGTTCCCGTATTATCACCAAGCCAAGTATCTATCTGTTTCAGTACAGAAAGCCTCCTTCCCCTTGTATTAAGACAGCCTCTAGGAGGGCAGCTGTTAGCTGTACCTTTCCTGTCCTGAAAGACCAGATCTCTGATCAGCTTTTTTGCTTATCAACAAGAGTTAGTATGGTGATGAGATTAAGAAAATGAGCCCTGTCACTGGGCTGTCTGGGTTTGGATCCTGGCTCTATCTATCTACCACTTACCTTGGGTAAGTTATTTAATTTCTTTGTGCCTCAGTGTCCCATGTGTAAAATGGGAATAATAGTTTTGTTATGAAGATGACTTTATTATTTTTTTAAGATTTTATTTATTTGAGAGAGAGAGGAAGAGCACGAGCAGGGGTGGGAGGGACAGAGGGAGAGGGAGAAGCAGACTCCTGCGGGCTTGGGACTCTATCCCAGGACCCTGAGATCATGACCTGGGCCAAAGGCAGACGCTTCACCAACTAAACCACCCAGGCGCCCCAAAGATGAATTTATAAAGCACACAGAATAGTAAGTGCTAAACAAGCGCCAGCACATAGTTAGTGTTAGTTAAATATTTGTTGAATAAAAAAATAAAAAATAGACCAAGCTCCCTGTTTCCCCACGCCCAGTTCTATCCCTGTGTTGCTAATACCTCTTACTCTGAAATGTCTCTCTGTGCTTGGCTGTGCCCATCCTTGCCACCTTCTGTCCTCTCTTATGATGAGGACTCTGGACAAAATGGCACTGCTGGATTCAGATCTGCAAAAGCACATTTCTTTACTTCATGGCCAATGTCTCCTTGCCCTTCATCTCTTCTTGCATATCTCTTCCTCCCAGACTCATCTCTGAGGAATTGAGTCTGCCTTTTACATGCTCCCACGGCACAGTGTTTGTCCTCTACTCATTGAGTCATTCATTCAACAGAAAATCATCATGTAAGGCACCATGCTGGATATTGGGAGCTTACATTCTGGAGAGAAACACACAAGAGGCCTTAATAAATTTTTGATGAATGGGTGAATATATTAAAGACTCACTTATATATCTAACCCTTCGCATTTTCTCTCCATGGGAACAGACTAGACATGTCCAGATTACTAAGTAGTTGTCTGCCTTCAGTCTATGACTAGGGGAAGGGAGGGGTTAACCCCATCCCTCTCAGGACACAAGTGACATGGAGCCCCCTTTAGGCTACTGCATTTCTGCAGCCCATGTAACCATGCAGCCTAGTGCATGCAAGCCTTGACTGCTGCTGGACCTGTTTGGGGCTCTGCAATATTCATTCAAGTGGATCGTCAGAAACACCAGGGCAATGGAGATTAGAGCAGATGAAGCAGTGCCCCCGCAAAGGGGAAAAGGCAAGAATGACGCTAAAACCAGGCCAAAAGTCAAACGAAACTAAGTTTTCATTTTGTAAAGAAACATTATCCTACTGACTCTTTGGCTACAATCAACTGAGCAACTTGGCAAATTTTCATTCATTGACTGAAACACACATAAACACTATGATGCTCCGAGTCTTTCCCACAGATGGTAGGTACAGCCACCAGCTCTGAATTTATCTTCTTAATATGACCTTGTTCAAGTTACTCAGCATAAACCCTGAAGATTACTCAATATAGCCATCATCCAATTCTTTAATGAGATATAGGATGTAAAACACTGAATTTGTGGATTTGGGACACTACAAGACAGGAAATTTTAAATGTAAAGGAAAAAAAAAACTTTTCAAGCATTAAAAGTCTTTGTAAGGCAAGAGAGTGAAAGCCGATCCTGAAGACTCCAAGCACGGGAATTTGGGTTGCCATTACGCCAAGCCAGAATTCGGGGAAAGCACGGTCATCAGCAGAGATGGGCAAAAGCAGGTCAGGGGAGAATGACTGTAGAGAAAGCATTAGGCATTAAGTCAGAAAACCTGGATTTTAGTCTCATTTGCCTTTTATTAGCTGAATGACTTTGAGAATCCTTTATTCTCTCTGAGCCTCAGTTTCCACACACAACAAATGGGAATAATATTAGTTTCTGCCTTAGCAGTACATGGGCTTCCCACCAGGATCAAGTCAGCGATGCATAGGTGAACTCTCAGCAGAGGGCCTGATGTACAGAGAGGCTCAATAAATGTTTTGTTTCTATCTTTAAATTGGAATGAAATAAATCTCTAACCCAAGTGATCAGCTCATGTGTTTCTAACTTGGAATATATTGAAATATCCTAGCCATAAGATTTTACCATCACTTTTTAAAACAATGATGATGATGATGATAGCTAACACTTTTTGAGCCTTTAAAATGGATACGTCAAGAACTATGCTAAATGCTTGGCATACACTCATTTATTCCTCACGCTATTCCTTTTTTTTTTTAAGTAAGGTCTACACCCAAATGGGGCTTGAACTCAGGACCCTGAGATCAAGAGTCCCATGCTCTACTGACTGAGCCAGCCAGGAGCCCCCTTACATTATTCCTGATGTGGGTCTCTCATTACAGTGGGGAAACAGCCACAGGGAGATTAGACCACAGCCCTAACTACAGCAAATAAGTGGCGGAACCATTTTTATGTATTTATTTAAAAAACAAAGTGGAAAATTTGATTCGAGAGGAAACAGATATGGAAGATATGCAAATTAACCTGAGGCTATATATCCATTTTACCTCTCATCACATTTCCTTCCAAAAAGAGAAACATGACCCCTCCCAGGGCCACCGCCTCCATTCCTGCTACCTAAGTGTTCTCCTGCTGCTGGAGGAGGTC
Source organism: Halichoerus grypus (assembly GCF_964656455.1). Lineage (NCBI taxonomy): Eukaryota > Metazoa > Chordata > Mammalia > Carnivora > Phocidae > Halichoerus > Halichoerus grypus. Next base: position 65,622,654 of record NC_135714.1, read on the forward strand.
CTCACTTCCAGCCCCCAGCCTTGCCCTCGCTTGGGGAGCCAGCTGGGGGCCCTGAAAAAGGCGCTCAGCCTTTACTTTTTTTTTTTTACTTTACCTTTTAAATAATGAAGAGATTTCTCAAAAGCGATATCTTTTTATTAAGAGGACGCTGTGCCAGCGACTCAGGTTGACCAGTTTCTGTCAGGCAGCTGGCTCTGTGAACCTGTTCTCAACTGCAAACAGCAATATTATAACAATAGCTGTCACGTAGCATTCTCACGACACGTCGGGCATTACCAAGGTACCTCATCTACATTTTTTCATTAAAACCTCACCAGAACTGTGCAAGATAAGTAGTAGTGTCCCCATCTTAGAGATGAAGAAACGGGCTTTGAGGATTTAAGTAACTTGCTCAGGGAAACACAGCAGGACTGGAATTTATGGGTACGATATTATCACGGTGAGGATGCCATCTGCTGTGTCTGTCACCCAAGACCCTTATGAGGGTAAAATGAGATTACGTTTACGAACATTTTGTTTAAATGGCAAAGTACCACATAGATTTTTTTATCTGTACGTCCATTTCTTTTGGAAGTAAGTAGTAATGAGTGCAACATTTCAGTGCTACCATTAATTAGGTCAATCAACTCAAATCAAATACAGGGATTTGGATGAAGTCAAAGGCCCAGATTCTCAGGTTACTATACTGGGTCTGTTTCTGCGCCATTACTGAACCAGCTGTCCATCTTCAGCACAATTTCCCCCTTTACTCAATTTCTATGGGGGTTAGTAATAGAACTCCCAGAAAGATAAGGAAGCCTGGTTCTGCGGCTTCCTGGCAGAGCTCTTCAGAAGGGCAGCACAGGATCACAAGATCAAACCTTGCACTCGCACACCCATATATGTTCACATACATATATGTTGCTTGCTTTTCTTTTTTACTTATTTTTTTTAACTCTTTCTCTCCCAGCTAGAATATGAGCTCAGTAAGAACAGAGATCTCTTTGCCTGTTTTTAGCAGAATGCTGAGCGAAGGATAAGTCATGAAATGTAGCCGGGACAGATGAAGCCGTGGAGACCAGAGTGGCAGAAAGCCCAGAGCGTAGCCATCTCGGTGAGATAAAAAAGCCAATATGGTGATGGCTGCAGCAATGCAGAGAGAGTGGGGAAAAGTGAAAGGCACGGTGTCTGGACTCACAGAGGGACCCGTCCTTGCCGAAGCCTGTGCCCAGGGTGGAGCCATGGAAGGAGGTGGCTCTCCTCAAAATCCAGGAACGTTTTCACGGCTGTGCCAGCGCACTGTGTAAAACACCTTACTGAGAAAACAAGTGCACGTTAAAAATGGATACAGTACACTCAAAGATGATTTCTACTGAAACATGGGCTGTAGAAGGCTTAGAAGTCAGCAAATACGAATTTGCACATGGTGCAAAGACAGCCCCTTGAGAATGGGCTTTTCATCTGTGATTCCGCGAATAATCAGTGAACCACGGCAGATGGACATCAAGAACCAACCAGCCTCAGAAAGAATGATGCAAACCTCTCCTCCATGACCCACAGCCATAACATTTGTCCAAGCTCTTCAAGGTCGGCAGGAGCCCTCAGCCTCAGAGACTCCACTGGAAGGAGTCCCCTCACTTGGTCTGCTCGGTCTGACCTTGCCACACACTAGACCAAGAACACTTCCCATTCTCCTCTTCAAAAGTCCAGCCATGTAATCTTCTCTCCCAGCACCTCTGAGTAAGAAACACTCACAGAGATGAGGAAATAAATCAGAAATTGAAGAGAGAACTTCATCAAGGTCAAGCACACAGCTAAATCCTACAGGGTGTCCTGTATGTGACAGAACACAAACAAAAAGCAAATGGAAATTAACTTTGGCATATCACACTTGTAATGCAGTATAAAGCATTGCTCCGTGAGCCTTCCGGCTCTGTCTGGAAAGAGAACTTTATTAAACATATCTCTGTTGCTATCCGGGGCACCTTCCACAAAGATACTACAAAATACAGTTTATTCCTGGGCTCATAAAAGCTCTGGGATGGGAACCATTAAAGCTATCTATGCCTCTGGGGACATCCCACTGTACAACAACAAATGTTATGTCATCTGTAACCATGCCAATTTCCACTTAAGAACTTCCAATTACTCATATTGCTGGGGGTGAACTCTGGTTTTCTGGCTGATGGTTGCATTACCTCTTCTCCAACACCCTCCCCAAAAAAGACAGATTGTAGGCTTTTCTTGAGGAAAAAAAAAAAGTCATAAACAAACTGTAAGGTCAACTTTCCGGTTTTGCAGAGCTGGGTGTTATTTTCCATGGTTCCAAATGGCCTCTTCAAAACCACATGAAATAAACCTATTTCTTCTTCACTCACTCACTGTTTCCTTGCAATTGTAGAAAAGCATTTCCGGTCAGTCACGAATTGTTCTATATGGACGCAAAGTTTTCCTTATTATCCTACCACCAGAGCATGTCAGGCTTGTACAGGGAGAAAGAAGAAAGAAATAGCGGGGAGTGAGGGGAAGAAAGAAAGATAGGAAACAGGGCCTGGTCTGCTGATCCCATAGGCAGCCACTCCAGTGGGCTTTGCCCCTGACTGGAGCCCAAAGATGACGGAGCGGCAGCTCTGTCAGCTTGAGAATCAGGCAGATTACAAAACTTGCTTCCCAGTCTCCTGATGGCAATGTGCATAAATTAACATCTCATTCTCCGCAGTCCCCGCAGTGGCTAGAAGGCGTGATTGATCTAACATTTGGCCTCCCTGGGAGGGATGTGCTAATTCTTTCTTCCAGCACTCTCCACTTCCTTAGGAGCTCAGCTTTTCATCTCCAGACAAGTATCTGGGATCCTCAAGCAGCAGGCAGCCTGCTGGGCTGGCTCCTCCACCTTCTGTCTGAGCAGCGCCACTTCAGGGGCAGGACTGGTGATCCCGTCTTGGTGTCCTGGTGGACTCCCCAGCCTCAGGAGCTACAGCCAGTCCACTTTCAAATTATAAGCCTGCCTCGTCCTTTAAGGGCTCTGGTAAGATGTTTCTGTGTAAAATCGCACGTGTCTGAGCAAAGGGGGTTTGGCTGGCAGGCAGGGCCAAATTTAAACAAATTCATTTGGCTCGTTCCCCTTAAAATAATTCTGAGCATTTGGTTTCTTTCTTTTCCTAAAATCATCCTTTAACCAGCAAGAGTTTCCAAGAGTTTTATCTATTATCAGGCATCTGATTTGCTGGCTTGTCTGAGTGTGAGCCCACAAAGGTGGTCAGTGGAGGAGGGAATAGGGCCGCCAAGAGGACAGGGACTAAGAGGGCTTGTCTGTGAGCCCACCAGCGGGGGGCCCGTTTTCCTACTTTGCACAAGGACCTCTCTTAAACCAGTAGCCTGAGTAGAACCACCACCCCGGGGCTGTGATTCCGATTCCATGTCCTCTAAAGGCCATAGGAGGGCTCCGTAGTTGGTGCATAGTGCAGATTCAATACATTTTAGCTGGCATTGAGAGAATTCTGTATCTGTTAAATACAAGCTGGTTTCCTTTTTTCGAAGACCAGGTGGAAGAGAGGAAGGCTTGAAGTAGTTCTTGCTGTGTGTTTGGCTTATCAAAAAAGATGGATCAGTTCCTGAGAGGCTGAAGGACTTGGAAGCAAAGGTGGTGTTTTCACCTTTTCTTCTAATGAGGACTGAGATTCAAGAAGAGAACGAGATGGGAGATAGTGAAGAGAATTTGTTTTTGTAGGCTGAGGTTTACAGTACTAGATAAATGTGCTGCAGGACTGACTAGGCTATGTTCATCCATTTACCAGGTACATATTAAGCCCCCATTATGTCTCAGGCACTGAAGGCACATATTTCAGGAAGATTGTGCAGAATGGATTTGCCTGGAGCCACCACTTAAGACAGTCAAGTGCAGGGGCGCCTGGGTGGCTCAGTCGCTAAGCGTCTGCCTTCCGCTCAGGTCATGATCCCAGGGTCCTGGGATCGAGCCCCGCATCGGGCTCCCTGCTCCATAGGAAGCCTGCTTCTCCCTCTCCCACTCCCCCTGCTTGTGTTCCCTCTCTCGCTGTGTCTCTCTCTGTCAAATAAATAAATAAAATCTTAAAAAAAAAAAAAAAAAAAGACAGGTGCAAACCAAGCAGAGGGGGTGACAGTGTCTGGGAAGGAGTGAATTAGCTTAAGAAACTGGGGTGGAAACACCAGAGGGTTGAATGAAGGGGAATGACAATGGTGTTAAAATGTGTGAGGAGCTGTTGTAAGAGATTAGTTCTGTATGGGCCCTTAAGTGTAGGATCCATGGGGGGCCATGTTGAGGATGCAGGGTTTGGGCCTAAAGGAAATAAGAACTTCAAGCCATTATTACTGAAGCCGGGCATGCTAATGATTTTTTTCACCACAGAAGGTATTCAAGCAGGAGTTGAACAAATACTTGTCCTGGATGTTCAAGTGGAAATTCAGGCAGCACAACAGAGGGTGAATGAATTTAAAGCCCTTGATGATCCTTATATTCCCACGAGACTCTGGAAGAAGGGACCCTCATGCTTTTCATGTCCGTTCTAGTGTACCAACTCCCTCTCTGGCTTCTACTAAGCGTGCTTAATTTGAATAATGAATATGTTGTAATAAGATCATAAAATTTGGTTTAGTTTTGTTGTGCCCTAACATTTACAAAGTGTTTGATTCAGGCCTTCCGTCTCATTTGAGTTAAATAAAACAACAATCAAGGAAGGATTCATTGCACTAACAATGTTCTGTTTCCTGAGCTGGATGGCAAATATAGATGCCTATTTTACCTATCTGTCGTCTTTCTGTCTGTCATCTATCTATCTATCTTCTAATCAGAATGCTGCAACTGAATTTGTAAAGAAAGAAAAATAGCTAACATTAGAATGCCCAAAATCAGACTTTCTACTTTAGAGCCTATAAGTTAAACTATCCACATGTAAGATTAATAAAGTATAACCTTAAGATAAAGAATTTTTTCATTGGCTTTTAGATGACTGACCTCACAAAATTTCATTAATTACCACGCAAATTGGTATCAGACCCACCCACATTTTTCATTGCCTCCCCTGGCTTAGTGACTATGCCTACTTCTCCCTTCAATTCCCCAAGCCACACGGCATTACTAAGTAAAGGCAAACAACTGTCAGATTTCAAATATTATCAAATGTATCATCCTTCTCAAGTTGCCCTCTTTTTGTCTTTCTCTCCCTCTCACATGATCTACCCAACTCTCTTCAATGCGCACATGCGCGTGCACGCACACACACACACACACACACGTGCACGCTCATACTCTAGAAAATTCATTGCCTGATTCCTGGCAGCTCTGAGCACTGGCAAATTGCAAAGCATCAGAAAATCCATATATATTCCAGTAGACTGTGAAAAAGAATTTCCCCTGGAATTTGATGAGATGACCACCCAGAATCAGAATAACACTTATTCAAGGCATTTAAAACAGACTGGACAAAGCACTAGAGATTATGATGTAAAGATCAATTCTCCTCTCCCCTAGCAAACAAATGGACTAGGTGATTTAATGTACCTTTCCCATTGTTAATTTCTATGATCTTGAGATTAATTTGAATGCAGACAGAATCCATTTGAATAATGGCTCAAGAAAAGAACGTGGTTGCTAATTTAATAGGTGCCAGGGTGTGAAAAATTATTGTCATGATTATAGTAACTGGAACTGAGCTTGTAAAAATATTTTCACAGAATATTAAACAGTTCTATAGTGACTAGGGCCACACACACATACATGCAACATAGCAAGCCCCCTTTTATCCTGCATTTATGTTTTTCTTTAAATTAAAAATGTGGGGGTGCCTGGATGGCTCAGTCAGTTAAGTGTCCAACTCTTGATTTCAGCTCAGGTTATGATCTCAGGGTCATGAGATCAAGCCCTGCACTGGGCTCCATGCTGGGTGTGGAGCCTGCCTGGGATTCTCTCTCCCTCTCTGTCTGCCCATCCCCCCTACCCCCCACCCCAGTGTGCATGCCCTCTCTCTCTCTCTCTCTCTCTCTCTCTAAAAAAAAAGAATGTGTACCAAGATGTTAATGGGTTAGAACTGCCTCAGTACCTCTCACTGATCTGCCTTGGCTGCCTAACAGATGTAAGAGACCACTCCTAAATAAGTATATCACTTATGACTGAACGATGACTGACAGCTACAACTACATACCCAAAAGTATAATTTTGAAGGAAGAATGTGACAGAGATGGGGTTGTAGTAGGGAGACATCCTCAATATCTGCATTTTGGAATTCATATTTGCTTCTTTCAATAGCATCTGTACATCAAAGATTCACCTTGCCCTCGTCTCTCTATCCTGAATTTCCTAATGGTCTGTATTAAATGCTCTAACTATAAGCATGTACTTCATGTTTTTGCATTTACACATACATTATGGTATGTGTTACCTGAGTGATAAAATAATAAATGACAAATATTTCCATGTCCAATGAATAAAGATACCAAAAAGAGCGATACATCACCATGATTCTGTATTTTGTTGGTTTGTTGGTCTGTTTATTGGATAAAGGAGAAATCAGTAAAGAATAAAAACATGTAAGAATGGGTTCATCTCCTACTTTCCAAAAACCGATCAAAAGTTTAGTAATAACATCCACACTTTATTGGGCATCTACTACATGCTGCACAGTCTGTGAGCATTCTCTTAAATCCTTATAAAAGTTGTGCACGCAGGCATTGTTATCCTCATTTTAGAGATGAAGAAACCAGGAATCAGAGAGGTTTATTAACTTACCCAAATATGTAAATGACAAAATAAAAATACAACCTACCCCCAAAGCCCATGTAGTTTCCCCTGCATGTCTCAGCATCCACCACAAATATCTAAAGAAGGGTGGCCCATATTAAGAAAGGCTGATTGGGCCTGTCTTTAGGATTAGCTACTTTTTACTTGGACACAAGTTTCTTCTCAAACTATTTTGCCATACCGAGCTTAACCTGACTGCCCTAACAGAAAGAGTGTCATAATCTTTTTTTTTTTTTTTTTAAGTAGGCTTCACACAACACAGGGCTTGAACTCACAACCCTGAGATCAAGACCTCAGGTAATATCAAGAGTCAGATGCTTAACAGACTGCATCACCCAGATGCCCAGGAGTGTCATAATCTTCATTTTGCAAAACAGAGGACTGAACTGGTTTAATTTAAATCTTCCAGACACTGGCTGTATTTTAACATAAACTCTCTTGGGCTTGACTCAGAGTCACAGGTAAGTATTACGGGAATCTCAGCTCAAAAGGCATGCTGAGGTGAACAGGGGGTTGGAGGACATACCCTGGGACTTGTGAAGTCCCAATTTAGAGAGGCTGTAAGAATTCAGGACTGTGTTTCCTTTCTGGCTTTCACAGTTTTCAGCCCAGACTCTTCCTCACATAGAGGTTCAATGTGGAGAGCATCCCACTGAGTGAATTCTGACCAGTCACTTACAGCATATTTAGACCCAGACGTCATTGCTTACTGCTGTTACTTGCTCATTCAGCGACCACACAAGACCACATGGTGCAAGGACAGTTAGGATTTGGTCTCAAAGAGATCTGCTTTGAGACACAGTCCCCAGAAATATGTTCCTTCTAAAGCAGATGCTGCACGTACCAGGACATAGCAATCAATTAATAAATATTTACTGAGTACCTAAGGCAAGTAGGACCCTGGGGAGAATACAAAGAAGCAGTAGGTCCCGTGTCTTCCCTCAAGAGCTTAAAATTTAGCTGGGGATTTTAAAAGACAAGTAATGAGAGTAGGTGGCAGGTGATGGCTCTGGCCTGACCCTAGGCCTCTGCAGCTTGGCCTGGAGCCAGCCCAGGAATAAATCTACTCTTAGGCAGAAGGAATTATAGAATGCCTCTGAAATAAGATCAGGTCTGTAAAGCATCAGATAGTCCCAGGTACACAGCAGGTGCCCAATGTGTAAATCCAAAAACATGAAGTACAGGTGCCCAGTAAGCAGGCCGGATTGTTTTCCAGCCTCCCCTTTCTGTCCCAGTGTTCCGGGGAACAACAGAAAGCTGTCCTGGCAGTTAACGCAGCTTCAACCTTGTTCCCCCAGTCCTGATAACAGGACTTTTCTTTCTTCCTGAACCCTGGTCCCCACTTGATGATCTAGTTCTAGGATTCTGTCATGTTCCCCATTTTGGTGACCTGCCCACATCCCAGTCCCTTCACAAAGTGCTTTGCTCGTCACTCTTCAAAGGACTGGAGTTCCATCCTGGTTAGTAGCTAACAGCCTGTTCCTAAATGTCTGTGGCCTGTCTGACGTCTGTTCCAGATACTGCCTGATCTGTGATTTGTTATCCCCCCGATGAGTCACCCAGTTAGAGCACAAATATCATTCATTTAAGTGTACTGGCTGCCTAGAACACTTTGTTTAAAAGAAGTCCAAGGCCACGTCCAGTTTCTAGAGGAAAGGATGTCACAATCAGTTAGTGACGGCTATCCTTGGCATCGAAGGGGAGGCCTGGTGGGTACAAGGGCTGCATCCTTCTTATCCATGTTTCATGGGCCATTACCTTTTAATTACCTTCGTCACCAGGTACCATTTTAACGTGTCACACCTACCTACTTCCCAGCACTTTACAGTTGGATCTGTCCTTCTAAACCCACCACAAAGACCTGGAATGGATCCAGATCCAAATCCAAGTCTCCTCCCTGACTTCCCTTACCTACCATTGAAGAAATCCCAGACTTAACACACACATACCTACACACACACACACACACACACACACACACACACACACACCATAGTTCAAATTGGAGAAGTCAGGGAGAGAGCAAGGATAAGACAATGCAGATAGGAGAAATATATTCAAAGATGTAACAGCCGGAAAGTATAGAATTATTCTAGGCATAAGTGGCCCACCATGAAAGATAACAACCCATCCATTCAAATCTGTCTTTAAAATATTGCACATCAGATTTTGAGCCCTCTTCTCTAGGACACAGGTATCAACAAAATCATCACCTCATATCTAATCCCTCCTAAGGAACTGATTTTTATCATTGAGTTATTTGAGATCCCAATTAGGATCTACCCTGAACAATGTAAAAATTCAGATGTGTTTGCAATCCTAATTTTCAAGTGGCCTTTCATAAACTCATTTTTCCATGGCCCCTGACTAATTAAGAGCTCTAGTTTCCATAAATATTTTATTTTGCAGGTTGGTTAGGAAGGGTAATTGTCTATTCTCTTTATTTATCTTTTTCACCTTAATGGGACAAGCCATCAATTTGTCTGAAATTGACACACGAAATTACCAGGAAAAAAAAACAAAACAGACTCAATGGTAGGTAGAGTTTCAAGTTACCATGCATTTCATTTGGTCTTCAAGTCATAAGCAATATTTACCACACTGAATTTCAAAGAAATGAAAAACAAGGAACTACATAGAGGTTTCTGGGAATTTATTTTCTACATTTTTCTAGTATTTCTTTCAGTTCATTTCTTAGGGAAACAAAGTTTACATGCCAGAAAAATGGGTATCTATCCCTTTAGAAAGTTCTATGGTTTAACCCATCACAATGACTGCAAGTGTATTTCTATCAAACCAGACGGTCTCCATTCCTGTCTATTTACAACAGTACATTCTGCCCTTGTTTGTAATCTTGCACCACAGAGAAAAAAAGCTGTAGTTTTGTCTCTGTAATCTTGGAGACACTCTTGAGAGGGAAGGAGTAACGATGCCCTGGGATTAGAAAGAACATTCAAAATACTTAAATATCTTGGGACAAAGGATATGCCCCTCACAAATCCTATTTGGTTTCAGTATGGTATTATATATTGTTAGTTTAAACTACACTGTAACTACAGTTGCCCTAAATGGAAATTCATACTCCAGGGGTTGTCAACCACTATTTACTTAACCAGAGGCAACTACTACAAACCTTCAGCTATCCTTGCCTCTGATCAACACCAGAGGTTTTCACAATTGGCTTAATAAATGTTGAAAATGGTTTTCATTGGTGAAATTAGCAGCTTTTAATTGGCATAACAGATGCTAGAAATGGGTTACCATCGGTGAAATTAAATATATTCAAAAATAGGAAGACTGAGACACTCTCCTACAAGTATGTGAAACCAGTAAAATGATACAATCAGCACTGTAATTGTAACCTAATCTGCAAACATCCTGTGCCCAGCCAGTGGGGCCGACATTATCAGGCCCTGCTGACAGAGCCTTAACCTGTTGTCATCATCCATCCACATGGTCTCCCCATCCTTCATCTTTCTACTCAAACACCCTGCTGTGGGATGGTTTTCACTGACTCTTAAAGATATTTCCCCATGTGGGCACTATTTTAGCCCCCAACTGATGGCCTCTCATTGCCATTATTGTAAGTAATTCATAGAGATGAACTTACATAGATATAAACTTACAGATTAATGCAGTATTTTCCACTTTATAATTTTTACACTCAACAACCATGTATTCCTAAACAATACTCCTCCTACCAAGTTTCTGACCTGGAGGTAAAACCACTACATGGGTGGCAGGTAATATGGAACTGCGGTGAAGAGCACATGTTCTGGAGCCAGACTGCCCTGCGCACATCCTGGCTACCCTACTTACTAGCCATGTAACATGGGTGAGTTAACTCACCTCTCAGTGCTTCAGTGTTCTCAACTTTGAAATGAGACTGTTACAACACCTAAACCATAGAGACGTTGTGAGAGTTCAGTACAAATAAAATATTTAGCCAGTGATATGCTGAAGTTCACTCTTATTGGTTCATGAGAGCCAATTAGTAGCATTTCTTCCCAATTCCCCTTTCAATAACATCACATTATGGCTTGCAACTGGCCATAGTGAGAATATTTACGCCAAATTGGCAGATGCCAAACATGAAAACTGTTTGTTCGTTGTTGTTGTTGGTTTTTTTTTTTTTTTTGGTTTTGGAGGTTTTTTTGAGAGGGATTGTTTAACATTTCCCAGTATACCATAACTGCATTTAGCACAAGGGCTAGCCTATAGTTAGCTCTCAAAAAATATGAGCTATTGGGGCACCTGGGTGGCTCAGTCATTAAGCGTCTGCCTTCGGCTCAGGTCATGATCCCAGAGTCCTGGGATTGAGCCCTGCATCGGGCTCCCTGCTCAGCAGGAAGCCTGCTTCTCCCTCTCCCACTCCCCCTGCTTGTGTTCCCTCTCTTGCTGTGTCTCTCTCTGTCAAATAAATAAAATCTTAAAAAAAAAAAATGAGCTATTATTAATAGAAAAGGTGATGAGTGTACCTTTTGCCAAGCTAAAGGATTCTCCCTCAACTTTTGCTAACCACATATAACTCTTTGCAATTCCACAAAGAAAATTGAGACAAACTACTCTTTGGTGACACCTTCAAGCTAAACATAAACCAAATTTCTCCATCCCTGGCTAGCTTTAACAATCTATATGTTCTTGGCCAGAATCACCTTGCCCATTTCAATCTATGACATGGCATTAAGGTGCCTTATAGGAAAATAGATTGTATATAACCTGTGAGCACTTTTTCAGTGGTCTTGCCAAACTCAAGGATATGTGGGTTACATATTTCTATTGAAGTCTTTAAATGAGTCCCTGCTTGGCAATCAATTCAAGGACAAAACTCTTAAGTACTCCATGAACAACACAGATATCTCAAAGACACAATTTAAAGAAATGACTGATGAACTCCTTCATCATCCCAACCAAGAAGGAAATCGACGGAATAGAATCGTGTCATTGTTTCCAGTTTGTTTGTAAAGGAGATGGATGCAAAGTGAGAGAAATCAATCAAACGTGTTTTCTTTTCTTTTTCACATTTATTGATAGAATTTAAAATCAAGTTAAATTTCCTAGAGTACTTACTGTATAGTCTCCTTCAGCAGTGTGGAAATGAAGAGAATGGATTTTTATTGCTTTTTTTTTTCCACTTATTTTGTTTTTTAGTATTAGTAGGAGAAATGAGTAAATCTACAAAGGCCAATTAGAATTACCAATGTACCAGAATCTGGCAATATGATACCCTGCTATGAGAAACCCTAAATATTTCAGAAACATTACTAATAATGTTCTCAAATCTCTTTTTGCCACCCCTCTTAGAATTAAGGATTTGGCAATGTAACTCAATCCCACACCACATAATAGGCCAATAAATCACAGCTAGATCCTACAAGTCTCAGCCAAATAGTCAGTCACACACCACAGGCTTAGGGTTTTGCCCATCATTCTGGGTGAGATGTTCATTATTCTTATTATGTATCCAAAAAGTGAGAAAAAAGAAAACTAGTCATTAGAAATGTACCAGCACACCATCCCTGGTTTTTATGCTTGCAAGTTTCTCCTGAATCAAAAAGCAAGTTGTTGTGCACATGGTACAGTAAACCTGAGGACTATTTCTAGTGCACTGCTATAGGTAGATGGAGTGTGAATGACCGGTTGTCTTAATATTTAGATTAGTGGTTTGGGGGTGGGGGCACACACCACTTCCAAAGAAGAAAATAAGACAGGTTTATGGCATTATCCACCAAGAAGAAAATGAAGGAAAACATCCTGCTCCAGAGTCAAAGATGGTCAAGAAACCATGGATCCTCAGAAACAGGAATGCATGGGCATAACTGCCCACACCCCCCAAGAAAAAAAAAATAGAATACACACTTTCTTTTCTTTCTCCTCCATCAACAACAGAGAAGCTCTTGTTGTCCATGGAGCCATAAGAGTTCTCAACAGTGCAGGTTGCCATGCACTCCACTTCTGCCAGCTTCCTGGACTGAAGAAAGTGAGGAGGAAGGGGAAGAGGCGTCTTAGGAGAAAGGACACCTTTGGGAGCCAACAGCTGAGAACAGGTGCCTGTCTGAGAACAGTAGGTCAACAAACAGCTCAACTGTATACACATCTGACCATCTCTCCGCCCCTGGGCTCCCACCCAAAGGGAAATCAAGCCTTTCCCAAGTCCATGTGTGCAGGAAAGCTAGAAAAACTAATCCTGAAGCCTGCCCAGCTTTAACTTCTCTCCATGTAGAATCAAACTAAAAATGTAAGTGGGGCACCTGGCTGGCTCAGTCAGTGGAGCGTGCAACTCTTAATCTAGGGGTTGTGAGTTCAAGCTCCACATCAGGTGTAGAGATTACTTAAAATCTTTTTTTTTTTTTTTTTTAAAGATTTTATTTATTTATTTGAGAGAGAGAGAATGTGAGAGAGCAAGCACATGAGAGGGGGGAGGGTCAGAGGGAGAAGCAGACTCCCTGCTGAGCAGGGAGCCCGATGCGGGACTCGATCCAGGGACTCCAGGATCATGACCTGAGCCGAAGGCAGTCGCTTAACCAACTGAGCCACCCAGGCGCCCCGAGATTACTTAAAATCTTTTAAAAAAAAAATTGTAAGTTAGTTTTCTCTTACCTTCTCTCCAGCTTTTCAGAGAGTCAGTTTCCCAACTACGCTCTTTCCCATACTCACCTCTATCAAAGACCTATGTGAACTTGCTCATTTCACAGGTCAGGGCGGATACATTTCATCTCCAATTCAAACCTATTCATCACTATGCGCTAAGACTTGGAGTTATCAGTTTCTCTCAGCTTTAGAGTGCAGAGATGCAGGTTTGGATCCTATTTTCACTACTTATTCTCTCTTTAGCCTTAGATGAATTACCCTCTCTGAGAGTTTCTGCATCTAGAAATGAGAATATCTTCTTCCCCAGGTTTGTTGTAGATTAAATGGGATAATGAATATAAAATGACAGGTACATGACAAGCTACAAGCCTACTGAGTACGATTAAACATGAGATTTAATATAATTAAATAATTTAAATAAATATAGAGGAGGACCTCAAGAAGCCTGAGCCCAGGGGCCAGATTTAGTCTATTAGGATAAGGATGAGGCAGAAGAGGGGATGACAGAAGAAAAGAAGTCCTGTGGTTGTTTTGAATCCAAGAACTTGTCTCTGGTTGAGAGTAGAATTGAGTCAGTATATAAATAGAGAATTAAACTGCATAAAACATCTACAAAAACTGTTCATTCAGTTAAAGGGAACACTTCTCTTACTCTTGATGAAGGGAGCTCATTTAGTGTTAACACCCATGACCTGTCTGTGGGAGTGACCTGTCTGATGGATGAATTTGGAAGAATAAACTGGACATGCTCAGTTCAATTCTTCCCTTTTATTTCATCGGGTGTTTTTTTTTTGGCTGTTTCTCCAGGGCAGCCCCAAGTCATCCCCTAAAACTCCCTATCTCGAATCCCCTCCCCCACTCACAGAGAGTCAGCCTTGGTCCAGCACAGCCGACAACCGAGTGGGAAAGTATGATTAAATATATCCTCCAACTGAGCATTTATGAATGATAAAGGTAGTATTTTGAACTCTCATCTGTTTTATTCTGTTGTCTTACTTCTCACCTTTCTTAGCCCTCAGGCAAGATGGAGGATGTTATCTCAGAGACCCCCTTCAAGGATCCCAACAAGCCCTACTGCTAATTATGGATACTGAAAAACTAACAAAGCAAAGGGAAAATGCAAAACTGGTCCAACTATGTCAAAGTAATACTAATTAGAATAAATGGCAGAAAATAGCATCATGACTAATTGTCACATGTATAATAACTACTAAAAATACCATTAATGTCAGTCATCTTATTTTTCTTTGAAATTTATTTGATTGTAACACCCAAATGTGTTTCCATATAATTAGGCTTCCTCTGTTCGTCTAGCACTGAAACATTACAAAAGGGAGAGAAAATGGCAACCACATGAGTGGATACGGTTTAAGCAACTTGGTTTAACTCCAGTCCTTGCCCCCAGCCTAGACCCTTGCCCTGTGGGATTTCCTGTACTGACCTACAGGAAGTCAATTCATGGCTTAAGTAAGTTTTGTATGCACCAAGGGATCTGCACCTTCCACCCTAGGGAGGTAGTTATTTAGAGAAAAAGCAGTTAAAACGTGAAGTTCATCATCAGTGGAAGCTCTCAGGATGACCCAAAGGACCTACTTCTTGCAGAGAAAATAGGACTTTAATTGACAGATTCGATCCCAGTTTCCTCTCTAGGGCCTCCCAATAGAGGTCATGAACTGTGATGTAACTGCATGGTTTCAAACCATTTTCAATTCAGTTCACACCAGGCCCCCATGGAATGCACTTCAGGCCACCACCTCATTCTACATTCCACTCCCAATCACTCTGTCCCACCTCCCAGCCACCCTATGTTTATGACTTTAATACGAGAAGTTTAAATTGTGTCAATCTCCGTTACTGGTTATGCACCTTTCATCCAGATTACTTGAGTCCTTTCCAAAATTGCTCCCTCTGAGATAAGTGAGTGGGTTCTTTCTACTCGTGTACAAATACAAAGACTCAACTTTCTTGACACAATAATAAACATACTGAGAATCTGATGCGAATTAACCCTTGAAGCTAACCAAGGATCCTGGCGGTTCAGAGGTTCTATTTGGTGGTAATATCCTTAAAGTTTGGGGTTGCGTTTTGTTCACTTCTGAATCCCCAGGGCTTAGAAGGGCAGCTGGCATGATTTTGATGTATGATAAATCCTTGTAAATAAATAAACGAGGTATTAAGCACTTTAAAAGCAAATCTCTACAACAAAACCGTTAGGAAATGCTCCATAAATTAACAAGACGATGACCAAGAAGGATGATTAAAGAGACCTGCTTATAAAGGTATAAGGGACTGGGACCCCCAACTTAGCCAGATTTCATTCCCTGAATGAAAATGAGGGAAGAAAGTGAAAAGAAGAAGAGTTTCTTCTTTTATGCCCCCAGATGTGCTGAGCTGTTTTCATATTTGCTGTGTTTGGCTACTCAGAATCCACCTCTCTCCTCACCATGCAACTCTCCTCACCATGCAACTCTCCCATGGCCGCTAGGATTGGTTCAGGGATGATGCAAGAGGCTGAGATTCCATCTAAGCCAATGAGATGTGAGAACTGCTTCCTGAAGGCTTCTAAGAAAGATAGTTCTTTACTCTTCTGTGCCTACTACTGAGAGTTGTACTGTCTCCTCCTGCAGGACATAAGGAAGCAAGGAGCCCCTAGAAACGGCTAGCAGCTGTCTTACAACCACAAGGGAGGCCAGTCTTAGGCTAAAGCAGTCCTAACAAAAACAGAGAAGAGAAAGGTTGAGACAAAATGATGGTATCAGTGAACCACTGGCTCCAGCCTGACCTGGAGCCTGACCTAACTCTGTGACTTCTCAGTTACATGAGCTAATAAACACCTCATTGATTTAGGCAAGTTGAGACCAGTTTTCTGTTACTTGCACATGGCTAAAGCCAAATTCACTGAATTGATCAAGTCAGCTCTTAATAAGTTGCCGTGTCCTCACTGAGTTGAAAAGATTTAAACACATCAAGGTTAAGAGACCCACTAGGAGAGTTTCAATGTAGTAAAAGAAGTGAGAGAATGCAAAGCCTCACCATTTCCCAGCCTATGCCCTCACCTCTAGCCATGTCAGCCTACTTGGATTCCTTCAGGCATTTACTTGCACTCCTTATATGTTAATTATGTTCAAGCCAGTGTCTACAGAAGGAACAAAAACACTGTCCCTACTCTCTAGAAGTTTACAGATAACTATAGAATGTATAAAGGTAAAAATTTAGAAGTATTTAAAAATTAAATAATTATGACAAAGTATTAATATGGTGGATTTCCGCCATAAGTTGCCTTTAAAGACCACATTTTTTTAAACCAATTACAGCTTTGATTTTAAAATAAGTTCACAATAGAGGCACCTGGGTGGCTCAGTCAGTTAAGTGCCCAGCTCTTGATTTATGCTCAGGTCATGATCTCAGGGTCAAGAGATAGAGCCCCGCATCCAACTTCTCACTCAGCACAGAGTCTGCTTGAGATTCTCTCTCTCCCTCTCCCTTTGCCCCTCCCCCCAAATCTCTCTCTCTAAAATAAATAAATCTTTAAAAAACAATAAAGTAAGTTCACAATAAACGAAATATATTAACAATACGTGCCACAGCATGGTTTGAAATCTAACAAAATAATATCTGTGAAACCTTTGTGCAACACAAAGCACCATGCATGCATGTAATGTTTTGTAAATAATAATAGCCAACATTTATTGGATGTCTACTGTATGCAGTATGCTGGCACACACTGAGCACTTTGTATACATCATCTCAATCTCCACAACAAATTATTGCTCTTGTTTTACAGATGAGGATGCCAAGGCATAGAGAATGTAATTGACTTGACCCGAATCATACAGTGAGAAAGCGAGGGGTTACGACTTAAATCAGGCAAGCTGACTTCAAATCCTGGGTCTCTCACAAGTGTATTAGTGTGTTAAAAGATTTCATATGGTAGTCAGAATAATGGTCCCCCAAAGATGTCCATGTTCTACTCTCCTGAACCTGGGACTACCGTCAGGTTACACAGCAAAGGGGAATTAAAGTTGCTGATGGAATTAAGATTGCTAATCAGTTGACCTCGAGATGTGAAGATTATCCTGGATTATCCAGTAGGGCCCAGTACAATCACAGCAATGACAGAAGCAGAAGTCAGAGTGATGCAACATGACAAAGACTCAACTGGCCATTGCTGGTGGTGAAGATGAAGGAAGGAGCCATGCGCCAAGGCATAAGGGCAGCTTCTAGACCTGGAAGAGTCAAGAAAGCATATCCTCTCTTACAGAGTCCAGAAAGGAATGCAAGCCTGCTGGCACCTTGATGTTAGCCCAGTGAGACACATTTTGGGACTTCTGATCTCCAGAACTGAAATATAATAAATCTGTTTTGTTTAAAGCCACTAAGTTTACGGGAATTTGTTACAACGGCAACAGGAAACTAATACACAGAGTATGTGTACATTTTTGCATCATTCAGGTAGAAAGATGAATAAAAGGAGCTATCCCCAATATACCACTTTAAAAAGTGGTATCAAAATCTAACCCCATAGGAAAAGAAGCATTGGCCTTGGAGACACCAGAGTCTGGTTCACACAGATAAGCAACTAAATTACCTGGGGCAAGTTACCCAGACTCTCCGAGTTTCCTCCTCTGTAAATCAGGGATCATTACTTCTCATAGGGCAGGAGTAAGGACTAGGAGAAAGTTATTAGAAAGAAGCTAAAACAATGCTGAGCTCTCACTGCAGTTTCCTGCCCATTTCTTCCCTTAAACGCCCAAGGGAACACAGAGAAAAAACAAGCTCATCTTAGGAAAAAGCTGTATGTTATGAATACTAAGGATATCAAATAATTTAAACATCAGTGTAATTTGTCAAATGGAAATGGTGTGTCATTCTGAAAAAGAAATCTACATAACCAAAATTTTAAGGCAAGAAATTTCTCATCCTAGTCTCATTCTGGATTTTGGGTCTTTCTCTCTCTCTCTCTCTCTCTCTCAATCTCTCTCTCTCTGCAGGGATCAAGTTAAAGTAAAAAGTAGTACAAATAAAAAGAAGGATGCAAACAGATTGATTTATGTTCATTTTGCTGAGCAAATAACTAGCACTGCTTTCGTTACAGAGGCTACTTCTCAAGAGGAGTATACATTTTTAAAACCGCTTTCTCTGGGGCTTCAATTCTGATCTGCATATCAAGGTTTTACCCTTTCCCCCGGTGACCCATTTGTCTGAGGGAGGCATTCAATTAGACTGCCAGAGCAAACTGATTCAGTATTGACCAGAAGAGCCTTCTCACTTGAAAGACGTATTACACAGAGGTGGAGGTGTCACTGCACAGGTCAATACTCCAAGAGCAAGGGCCCAGATGATTCAGGAATATGAAATGAGGAAGGGTCCTCCCTGGGCATTTGGAGCAGAAAAGCCCCCTCTTTCTCTTGCAAAATAAATAGCATGGGAGTGAGAAGCTCAATAAAAGGTGTTTTCATAAAGGCAGGAAACTGATGCCCATTCTCTGATGGTAGGGAATGAGCAAATTCCCTTTAGTGGGAATAAGGAAAATGAGAATAAAGCAATAAGGCAAAGCTTTCTTGGCCTCAAGAACGAAAACTGGGATTTGAGGTTTCAGTAACCCTATCCTCAAGGTCATTGCTCTTTAGTGAAATACCTCCGCTCTTTTCAAGTGCCCTGGCCCCATGGGCCCTTTTCTGTGGCCTTGCCTCTCCTTCCTCCATGGACTGCAGCCATAAAGCCCAGGCCTGACCAATTTATCAAAACTCTTTCTTCACACCCTTCACACATTTTGTTCATCTCTGTAAACAAAAGATAGATACTCAGTTATTTTAGACAAGAAGTTGTGTCCCCTTACATCTAACGCATGAAAAAGGACTGTACACCCAATGAGATAGAAATAAATGCTAATCAATGATAAGTATGCTTTATGTGGTACTCAAATTAAAGGGCAAGAAGGACACAAGCTTATGGTAGCCAATGCTGGCTTTTAATCTTTGTTATTTCTCAAATGATGGCTTTGATTTGTTGCAATGTTTTATAGCCTTGAATATCTGACAGAATAAATTAAACCCTTTCCAAGAGCCTTCCCTTGATTATCCCAAGTACCCATTATCGGTAAGATTGTCCTTTATATCCAGCTTGAAAAATCATAAAATTGGCTCCATTAAAATAATTAGGACCCCCACACACACCTTTGTTTTAAGATTTGTTTTAAGATTTACAGGACTCCTTTTTTATTTACATTTCACATCGTTGGAACAGGGTGACCATTTTTATTGTGTGGCACACATCTTATGTAAGACATGTAGTTTCCAAACGTCATTGGTGAAAGCTGAAATCCATTATCATTTACTCGCAGAAATGAAGCCCATCGTGCTGTGCACTTGCAGAAAAGAATAAAGAGGTTTAAGCCAGAATCTGCATAATCCCAGGCAGAGGCGGCAGCAACAGTGGGGGGGGAGGAGGGGGAAGGCATCATCTCTGATAGGCAAAGCATGGAAAAGAATGGCATATAGTACAAATCAGGCTGTCTGAATGCAGAGGGCCCAAGAACATGCTTAAATAAGTACACACACTCTAATGAATTGGTTCAAGGCTTTGGTGATCATTTTCTGTTTCAAAAAGTTCCTCAGACATATATATGCACAACTCTGCAGTTAAAATACAGTGCAGTTCCTTCGATTCTCATTTGGAATCAAATGTCAGATAAAATGAAAAACCCTGCCTTCAACCCTATCCAAAAAGAGCTTCCTCAGAGAATACTTCTTTTCCTTACTATTTCTTTCCAAATAAAATTCTAATATTACTCATATGCCTAGATGAAAAAAATATATTTCAAAGGGTGTCTGGGTGGCTCAGTCAGTTAAGCGTCTGCCTTCAGTTCAGGTCATGATCCCAGGGTCCTGGGATCAAGCCCCACATCGGGCTCCCTGCTCAGCGGAAGCCTGCTTCTCCCTCTCCCTCTGCCCCTCCCCCTGCTTGTACTCTCTCTCTCTCTCAAATAAATAAAATCCTTAAAAAATATATATTTCGAGTATTCAAGGGAAAACAGGAACATTAAGGATGGTGAGCACATGCCCCAGGTGGAAAGGAGGATGACCTGTAATATTCTAGAACTCTGCTCAAACCAAAAGGATAGACGGGAAAGTGAGTCTCAAAAAATCTGTTTCTCCTAACAATAATTTAATTTCGAATAATGGTATGTCAACTCAGTAAAATGTTCGACAGCAAATAAAAATTATGTAAAAAGCATGGAAAAGAATCCATAAAACATAAAAGCAAAAGAAAACATGGAATTGTGCCTATGCTATTATTACAACCTTGAAAAATTATTTATACCTTTATTAAAAAGGTCATAAAGCACTATAATATATACAGATCTGATGACAATAGTTACTTTTGTGTAGGAGAGTGGTAGCGTTAAGAGAAGATGGTTTCTTTATCTGTCATTTCTAATATTATTACAGCAAGCACATATTGCTTTTTAATTTAAATTTTTTTAAATGTTTTTATTTTAAAGATCGAAAAGGCTGAAGACTCTAAACTCCATCTCCAACTTTTCTGTAGGAAAAATTATTTTCTCAAAGCACAGGATTCAAAGACCTGAAGAAAATACTACTGATTGGGTATGAGTATATCTGCTGCCCAGTGTTTGCTCATCATGAATTTCTTAAATTAGCAAAGGCCATACCTGCTTGGGAAAACTTGGGAAGAAAAAGTAAGAGCACCCAAGAAAGGAAAGTATCAGGTACAGCTGGACCCACTGAACTTTCTAGCACATTTACACAGAACATTGATACAGTTCAAGACATGGCACCTCAAAATATTTTAGGCTGAAGAAAGTTGACAAACGTCGTGTGCAGGAAGGACTTTCTTTCCCCTGAAGAAGGTCATAAAACCTTCATGTGGGTGGTAGGTTCACTCTACTGGAAGGGAAAGAACATCTTTATTTCTAAGATGGAGGGACGTCAGAGGAATCTGAACAAACAGGGCTTGTTTCCTCCCAGTTTACTACACCTAGTTCATACCCTTTTTTGTCTTCTCATGCTTTTCTGCAACTTTTCACTCTGTCAATCCTCGCGTAAAAGCACTCAGGGTTAACCTGAGTCCAGGTTTTCATTTCGTTATCAAGGCTGTCATGTCATGCAGAGTCTTGAGAGGTCAAGGTAACACTGGAGGCTTTATTAACATCTGAACAAATGTGAGTGGATGTGCTACTCACAAAACTGAAAAATTAATAACAATTGATTTAGACCAGGCGCCACAGGACACCATGTTGAGCTGCTCTTGTGAAGTTCTGTGGTGTTAATATTTTTTGCACTATCCTCTTGACAACAAAGACCAGAATATCTCTTCAACTGAGACTAGCAGATGTGACAAAATCAGGGAAGATTTCTCATCTGGCAAGTGTCTTTTAGGAAATAATCATGGTAAAAGGCAGTAATTTTGATGTTTAAGAAAAAATGTTGAGTTCTTATTTGAGTATCTACACGCAAATTAACCAAAGAGACACAAGAATAAGAAACACTAAAATGAACGTCGATATGTAAACAAGATGCCAAAAAGCAGAGAAATCTGATAACCAAACTCTCAATTCGGTATATTTACAGCGTAGGTTGAATATTTTAAAACTTGAGCTAAATACCTGAACACGTAATGGTAAAAATGGTATACACTCTAAGGATGAGATAAGAAAGCCTACTGATACTTGTTAATGGCAAATCTGCAGAGTAGTAAAATCAACTTTTGGAGGAAGGTAAAAAACATGTAGCTTCTTATTATTATTTGTTTATTAAAATAAAAATGAAGGACAATTCACATATGAAACTACATAATCCTGACTTTTGCAGTATAGTTTTGGTAAAGACAGTAGAATTCACCAAATATCCCATCTGCTCCCTGACATAAGGAAAAAGCAGCCCAAAGCCTGGGCCACGACCAGAAGAAGGACAGTGTCTCAAACCACAGCAGCTTTTTCATGAGCAACTACTCTGTTAAACCACTGAGATTTGGGAGTTATGTGTTCCTTCAATATGACCTAACCTAGCCTGGCCTGACTGAAACAATAGTCAAATCTAACTTTTCTTCTGCCTTGCCAGAAAATTGATAATTCAGGGCGCCTGGGTGGCTCAGTCATTTAGCGTCTGCCTTCGGCTCAGGTCATGATCCCAGGGTCCTGGGATCGAGCCCCTCATCGGGCTCCCCTGCTCCGCGGGAAGCCTGCTTCTCTCTCTCCCACTCCCCCTGCTTGTGTTCCCTCTCTCATTGTGTCTCTCTGTGTCAAATAAATAAAATCTTTAAAAAAAAAAAAAGAAAGTTGATCATTCAAAGAGTGAACAGTGCTAATTTTTTTAACATCTATGAGGAGAAGCAAGGGCTATTCTAAATATTGAGTTTAGTACACATTGTATCAATGGAACTCAATCAGTGTTCCATAGAGGAAAAAAGGGTTCCTTACTAAAATAAGTATGGGAAAGAGAGATATCCCTTTCCGAGAGATTTAACATGGAAAGCCATATATTAAAGGCTCTGAAAAGTCCTACCCCAAAGAAATAGGCACAACTTTGTCCAATGCAGTATTTTGCAAGTGAATGAAAAATATTTCCATCAAAGAGAGCTTGAGAAATGCTGTGTTCTAACCCGTCCCCACAAAAAAAACTGATTTGCTTACTGACAAAATCTGCATCCAGCTAATATTAAAATTTATTTGCATTCCCTAAGCAAAAATCACCTGGTGAGTGGAGAAGGGTGATAGCCAAGATATTTAATAACAATGTATCCTACACATGGACCAATCAGAATCAACTGCAAACCCTGAAGATACCCCCCAACTTGACACCCGACCCCCGGACATCCAGTCTTCCAGGCTTTGACTCTTTAATTGCTGCATTGTAGGGAGGTCCAGGGTGCTGAAGGCACCCAGAGGAGAGGTGCTCAGAGCAGTGGCAATACACCAACTGGTATAGTTTATATTTTTGTCTGATACTAATTAAATATCAACTCTGCCTATGGGTAAGTCATAGGTAATTTATTTACTTTAACATTATGATTTGAACATTTCTTCATCTTCAATTGCCTAAAAGGCTTAAGTCCTGTTTAATATTTTATTTCTGAAGACCTTTTATTTTAAGTGGGCGGTCAACAAATTTAACAGGTACTGAAGTCCAGAAAATGTTCATTAGGCATCTCCCAAGTGATAGGCACTGTGGTAGGTGCTTTCATAAAATTAAACAAGAAAACATGTTTTCTGTAGCCCAGGACATGTTAAGACATTCAATTAATACATACTTGCAGACTGAAATATTAATAATACAATAGTCTAGCTGGATATTTGGCAAAGGTAGTCTGAGAAAAAAAATTTTAAGTCTCTTTCATTGTAAATTGAAACTAAAGACATAGCATGAAAACCTATCTTTCCTTGTATGGAAAACTTTTTGGCTTTGTTAAAAGAGTATCTGAACATAAATCTTTTACAGGTAAAAGAGGCTTACCGAAAAAATATTTTTAAAGGTTACCTTAGTCATCAAAACATAACTGTGCCAGAGGATTCTTTAGAAATTGAATCTCCTTACCACCTGGCATCAAGTCATTGAACTATGCTTTCAATAAGAAGCATTTTTTAAAATTTGGGAAGGTTCTGGAACATTATAACATGAGTTTGGAATGAAGTGAAGTGGGAATCAATTCAGCTAATCTTCCACATCTCCTTGACAGCCAAAAATTCATATCTATCTACTCACAAGATATTTTAAACCCTGTGCTGGATTCAAACATCCAAGAAAATGTACTATTCATATGACACTTCAAGACCCTACTCTAAACAGAGTCCTTTGGGTAGCTGAGCTGATCAATAATGACCTAAAACATTTCTCAAAAACCTCAGCCACTACCAAACTTAATTTATGTAAATGAAGAACCGATGAAGATTGATCCAAGAATCATTCCTGGCTTTGAGAAAAAGCTGTCATCAGTGTTTGCTTCTATATCCTTTAAAAGGAGGGCAGAGATTTGAGGCATTATTCCACAGAAAGAGGAGTCCTGGATTTTACCAAATAGGAATTCATTATATCTTCCATATTTATGCCTGATTCTTTATTTTGTTTACATCTCCTTAAATTCTAATCAGGTTTTTATTTTTCACTCAAATGCCCTGGACAAACAAGGGAAATATCCAATCTTAATGGCTTAGTTCCATGGAATAGTTCTATTGTCATTTATTAATTCTGAGTTTGTTGGGAGCTTTATTCCACTAGGATTAGCCATAAATATCCCAGTTTATAACTCCTTGGTTGAAAATACAAGGCCAGACCCTGCCATGATAAAAGATGATGAAAAGTTCTTAATCAGTGCATGTGGGATAAGCTAGTCAGATTTGTTGTTCTGCTGTGTTCTATAATTTTTTTCTGTTTAAATTACAACTCAGAGTTCAGGGAGTACTTTCAGATTACACAGAATTAAATTTAAAATTCTAACTTGGGGGCACATCCCTGACATAATTAGCAGTTAAAATCAATACGGACCCCTATTGTTAAGTGATTACTGAGATAATCCTCAGCTCTAATGCAATATGGTGGGTGAGGTAGTTTCCACTTATGTAATTTATTCTCCATTGTGAATTATTTTCCTTCAGTTGGATTTATTTAATACAGTGCTGCTTTATACCCTTTAAAAAGTGTCAAGCAAACATAGTGTACCTATTTACATAATAAATCAATAGTTCCATCACCATTTATTAATTCTGAGTTTGCTGGGAGGGACTGGAATGTTAATGTGAATTGAATTTCTCACTGACTGAGAAGAAACCAGGAGATAATTAGCTAATATCTTGAAAACCTTTCTAAAATGTACGCATTTACTTCCAGTTAAACATGATGCACTGAACACCTTCTCATACTCCACTTTTAGGAAAGTGGAAAAAAAAATTTAGGAAAAGACAAAAACAAAATATTGGAGAATGGAAAGCAGACAGACAAGTGCTACTGACTTAGCAGACCTGAGGAAAATTTAACCCTAAACTGGTAGTGAAAGAAACCAAGGAACCAACCAATTACTTCCTCAGAATGTTGAAAAGACTTGGTAATTAGAGTTACTAAGTACCTCCAAAAGAGTGGGAAATTGGGCAGGGTTAAACAGGAAGATTGGCTAGGAGTCTGCCTAAGATTGTATGAGATCTCTCGATAAGCTCCCTACCCTGAGGAGACTCGATCTGGGAGGTTGTGAACTAGGGGCCACCAGGGACACAGAGAATAAGGGATATGACACAAAAATAGGTGGGGTACATAAAAACCATATATTGAAAGATGAGATTCTCAGCTTCTCGTTCACTTTTGCTGCCAGAACTCACATAGCTAGCTTTATACTTCTCTCTCTCCCAACAGGCAAGAGTTTGGGAAATTTCTCTCTGGACGAACACCAGCCCCAGAGAAAGGAGCCATGGTGTCCATGGGGAATTGCAGGACGGGGCAGGGGCAATGAAAGGGCCTGGCCCATTCATCCTACACTAAAGCCATTCAGTTCACAAATCACACACAGGACTTCCAATCAGAATTTTAGTGCCTCATTCTTCAATGTGAAAAACAGAAAAATTTTTTCAAAAAAAAAAAAACTCAAAATTTATAGAAAAAAATGCAGAGAAAAGGTTTTAAAAAAAACCATCACTAATGTTCTCTGATTGATAAAAGAAGATACTGAACTGAAAGAAATAAGAGAAAGAGTCTATATAAAAGAAGGATTATCCAAGAGAAACTGCACTGGACAAATTAAACAGGCAAGGAAGACTTTATTCAAGATGATTGCAATAGGGATTCAAGACTATTTCAAGTAAGGGAGAGAGACTGAGCTCAACTCTGAATACAGTAGGGACTGCTGGGGATTTGTAGCCAACAGGCTGAATTGAGGGAGTCATCAGATGGAAATTTCAGATGGAATACTAAAAGGAAATTTGTTAGGTATGGAAGACAGGAGGCTGAGGAACTTCACTGGATATCAAGCATTGGGGGTGGGAGGAATTCTCGCTAAACTGGTTTAGCAGGATTCCTGCTAAAACTGAGCTGGCAGGCCAAAGAAAGCCATCCCCAAAAAGAGATTTCAGCAGAGCCCAACTAAAGTTTGGTCAAGGAGGGAGTCCTTATCATCATTCAGAAATCAAAAATTAGTTCTTGGGAATTAAAAATGATAGAAAATAAAAAATTTTCAATATGAGAATTGGAAGATAATAAGTAAAATAAAAAATACAATAGAAAATGGAAAAGATAAGAAAGAAAATCAGACACAAGTGCTCTTGCTCCTTGCCCAGCCTCTCTACCAGCTCAGTGATGGGCTAACAGGTTCCCAGAGACACAAAAAAACAGGGTCTCTATGGAACTATCATCCCTGGGGGCTGGCCTGCTATTCACAGAAAGTCAGCTACATTCTACACAGTCAAGCCTGGCTTAGAATGGGTCCAATAATGCACCACAGGTTCCCAGTTCTCACTCTCGGTGTGCAATTTGCTCCCATGCCAACCTCATAATTAAAATATCAAAAAGTCATGATGTCACCCACTAAAGCTCCAAAGGACTGAATTAAATTTTCAAACATTCAAACATGGCAATTACAGCCTTTCCATACTTCAAGGGTTTGCAGGGTAAATGACCCCAGTTAAAGTATTGATTTACTATTCCCTTAACCCTTTGTATCAGTTTTCTATTGTTGTGATAAAATACCACCAATTTAGTGGCTTAAAACAATATAAATGTATTACCTACATTTCTGTAGGTTGGAAGTCCAACATGGGTCTCACTGAAGCTAAAATTCAGGTGTCAGAAGAGCTGTGCTCCTTCCCAGAAGCTTTAGGGGAGAATCCATTTCCTTTCTTTTCCAGCTTCTAGAGGAAGTCTTCAATCCTTGGCTCCTAGTTCCTTTTCATCTTCAAAGCCAACAAGTCTAGTCCTTCTCTGATCACATTGCTCTGATTTCTGTTCCCTCTTCTACCATGAAGGACCCTTGTGATTACATTAAGACCAGCTGGATATTCCAGGACAATCTCAGCATCTCTAGGTCATGTGATTAGCAAATTTAATTTCATCTACAATTTTAATTCCTCTTTGCCAGGTAACCTAACACATTCATAGGTTCCAGGGATTAGGACATGGACATTTTTGGCGGGCCATTATTATGCCTGCCACATCTCTATTAAGAGTAATTCCAAAACTCTCCCTTTAAAAAGATGTCCTAGAAAGCAAGTAGCAGTAGTAGTTATTTCAAACACTGTTTGTTGAAGTAGTAACAAAAAAATGGTATTAGGCCAACAATTAACTTGTACAGATACTAGTAGTCCATGTCTATAATCTCAAGAAAAGTATAAAAAATAACCATGCACAGGAGCTATGTATGACAGTCAAAAATATCAATCAATTCACTTAAAAGAATTAAGCCAAATTTTAGAGAAAATTTAAAAAAAAACCCACACAAATGCTCCATGGATTGTATGAACACAGTATTTCTCGATTACTGAATCTCAAAGAACCTTGTCAATTTGAACTCAGTAAGCCTTCTAGGCTGGCAAAATGGTTAAATCTCCATGGTTGGGACTCACTAAAACTTGATTTCTACTTCCTGAATTGATGTTAGACTTCTGTTAAATCTGAATCTTTAGTGAGCAGTAGAATCATCAGAGATGCTTGTTAAAAACAAGAATCCCAGATGCTCCCACCACCAGAGACTGTGATTCAGTAAGTCAAGTAAGGGTCCAAGGAATCTCTATTTTTAATGCATGTAACAGGATGTTAAAATGACAGCATCTCTATATCAGTTTCAACTAGGGTGTCATATCAAATAGGATACCAGCAGGAAACAGACGGCACACTGAAGCTGGGTAACGTGAGGAAAGTTTAATAAAGGGAGTATTTACGAAAGGTGAGGGCAGAGTGCAGTGAAATGACAAGGGGTAATGCAGAGCCTCAGGTCTCACCGCAGTAAGGCACCAGTCAACGTCATTAGACCCAGAAAGACAAGGGAAGAGAGCTGTCACCAGAACCAGAAGGAAGAGTCAGGTAGAGAGAACTGCTTGACAAAAGCTATGGCCTTTGTTGAAGGATGCAGGCAGCCCCCAAAAAATCCAGTAGAGAGGGAGCCAAGGAATTACTAACCCAACCCCATGTTCCCCCCTTCTTCCTGGCTTCTTCCCAAACTCCTCATTGTCCAAACTCAAGAGGGAGCCAGAAGGCAAGGGAGCCCCTTTGTGAAGTCATTATATATCACTCTCCGGGGCCACACAAGAGGATGGATAGAAATGGGGAGTGGGTCTAGAGGGGCAAAATGAAGATATTCTGCACAGGCACCAATATGACAGATATCAAAGTGAGTGTAAAACACACCCATTTACCCTCCCCTTCCATGTGCAGAATTTACAAAAGAAATGTTTCAAACCAGTTCCATGACATTGAATGCTTCATCTGTACAAGGAAATAATAAGCAGTCCTAAAGCAAGAATTGCTATGGAGCAGACCTCTGAATAAAACCAGAAGAGTGGGAGAAAAAACTAAAGCTGTAATCTGCATCCCACATGCCATGCTTAATCAATGAACTGGTTATATGATACAATGATTCTGAGGCAGATTGTCTGGAAAAAGTTTTTGTAAAACACTGCTCTGGACCATTTAAATCTGCCCAGGTATGATAAAATGGACAAGGAAAAAAGATGATTCATCATGGTGTTCTTATTCTTGGCATTAAGAGTTGAATGGAGTGGTTAAAAACAAAATTTCTAGGTGCAGACCGCCTGTAATAAAACCACATCTCTGCCATTTATTACCCAGGTGATCTTGGGCAAGTTATCTAGCTTCTTTAAGCACCAAGGTCACCACCCATGAAATAAGTATAAGAGTAGTACAAACCTCCAAATATTGGTAAGACTAGACAAAATAATCCAGTTTCTTTAGCAGAGTGCCTGGTACACAGTAATCCATAGTAGCAGTTTTTAGTAAAAATAGCTAGTAGCTAAATTAGCTAACTAGTAGCTGGTTTTATCATTCAAAATACATTTATAGAGTTATTACTACATACTATATTTAAGAGGTGGTATGCAAATAACCAAATTCTAGTATAACACCCAATTCATCTAAACTCATCCTCTTTTGTTTCCATAAATCATTTGTATTACCCTCAAATACTCAAAACCTGAATAAATACAGAATTTTGATATATGAGGCTTACTTACTGGTTCTGCTACAAGGAAAGGTGATAGGTTAGTTGGTTAATAGTTGTTTATTAAGAGCTCAGTTTGGATTGGAAGCTATATTAAGTGCAGTGAGAAGCATTACCATTCAAATAAAATATATATGTGCTGAGGGGATGTTGCCCAATGGCTACCATCAGAGGGAATAAATAGCATTTAATAGAAGACTTCCTGCAGAATTTGAGTTTTGAGCAAGATAAGAATGGAAAGATTAATTCTTACTAACACAGCTAATGTTGAGAGGTCTTTCAGACAGGAGACAATAGCCTGGCAACAGTGGGTAACTAGGGATTAAACAGTCCTAAACTGGGTACCACACTCAGCAAGACTCAAGAGAGGAGCAGATGGGCTGTACTGGGGACAAAGAGGTGAGGTCAGATGAGGAGAATACCTCTTCTTGCTGCAAATCATCCGACTACATTGAAGTGTGCTTATACACAAAAATGTATGTGATCAATAGTAACTTCTACAGTTTCCAAAATGAGGACTTTCTGAATCTCTCTGAAGATTAAGTGAAAATGGTTATTGTAAGGCAAATATAAGTCATTAGTGATTACTGCTGTTAAAAGTTCAGCTTTCTCTACAGCAGAACATAGAACACAAGA
Source organism: Halichoerus grypus (assembly GCF_964656455.1). Classification (NCBI taxonomy): domain Eukaryota; kingdom Metazoa; phylum Chordata; class Mammalia; order Carnivora; family Phocidae; genus Halichoerus; species Halichoerus grypus. The sequence continues at coordinate 65,652,802 of NC_135714.1, forward strand.
AGGAACTTTGGGGATTAATTATATTTGCCAGGACTTTAAAAAATTTCTCAGATTCCTATTTTCCTCTCCTGTGAATCAGGTAAAATTGCTAATACATTCACATTTCATGGTCTAACAATACACTCACAATAATGATTCTGCAGAAAATGCCCTTGGAGTGGGATAGATTTGGGGGGATAATTAATTCTGCTTCCTTCCTCTCTCAGTCACCCCAGACCACTACCAGCACTACTTCTAATCAATTTTAAACTTGAACAAAAATCCATAAGGTTGGAAATGACCAGATGACATGTTTATTTCTGCAGTGATTAATTTCCTCAAAAAAAAAGAGGGCAAAGTTCCAAAAGAAATTGGATTGGTTTAATTGACACTCTCTACATATGAAACCAATAAAAACACTAAAAAAAAAATCTTTTTACCTCCTACATTTCCAACCCAAATGATTTTTAAGACAAAGAAGAATAAGAGATCAGGGAAAGAAAAGAAAGCAAACTCAGCTCACCAAGAAGACTTTTTTAAAAAGTGTTCAACACGGCAAAAGTAAAATTCCTTTATAATTCTGGTGATATTGAATAAAACCAATACCTGAATTTTAAGTAATGGTGCTATATCAGAAATTTTTGAGCAATTCTCATGTTTATAGGGCAGAAGAACAGAAATTGACATGTGGCATATCTGAAATGCATAAAAATGATATATATACACTGTCATCATATTTGCAAATTAAATAATAAGGAGGTAATGTATCCTAAGCCACAGATAGACATATCCAGAAAAATTAAATGTCTGCATTAAAAGAATCCCACCAGCAAGCTACCTCCAGCTAAGCTAGTTTCTTTTATCACAATCTAGTTTCCATTTCATTAACCTTTAGGTCAAAGCTTCCAGAAAACTGTTGGCTATATCTCAAATGAAGAGATAAATGTGAAAAATAGACTGATGGGGAGGAATTCTGGGACTATGATGGCAGCCACGATGTAGTTTTTAAATCTCCCCCAAAGGCCCCCCATAAAAACAGAGCAACTAGGAGAACAAAACCAAAAACTCATGAGCAATATTAACATCAAATGGTGACAATTAAATGATAAGATTTCCCCAGGAACCTGAAAATTTGAGTGGATGGGGGTAAACCACGAGCAGCCACAAGACCCATTTGTTATGCCATGTAGGAGGAGAGAGAAAAAAGCAAAGGGTATATCTGATGAATCTGAGAATAGGAAAACCCAAAAATTGTCAACAAGTGCTTACTGGAAAGCACAGTGGATCAGTGTGAGGACAGTGGCTGAAACTCAGAACTCAGGGCATTCCTATTTATAGTGCAAGAGGTTTTCAGTAAGGTCTGAAGGGGCTGAGGGAGCTGGGTCCCTACAAACTCTCAAAATCAACCAGCCAAAGCTCCCTCCCAGAATGAAACCCACAGAGGATAAACTGTTGGAAAAAGATGCCAACTTGAACAGGACAGGGATAACAGAGACGAAAAAAGAAACAATCCAGGTAAAAAGTGGGGAAGAGAAACACACATAAATAGAGTTAACTTGGTCAAGGTCATCTGGTCAATCCAGCATGGCTATTAAGATGAACCCAGTCATCCAAATCTAATGCTTTTTCAAATTTTACTCAGATGTCTATTATCATGTAGGCAAAGACTGAGAATACTAAATAAAATGAAGCTTAAGAAATGAACAGAGGAATGGTACACTTAAATATAGTTTTTTAAGCTATAAGAGTTGACGAGGAAAAAAACAATTTTATGTCAGAAGGCTGAATGCCACAAAATAGCTTCATGTGACTGCCATTCTGCTTCATAATATAACATAATGGCACCAATCATTTATTGAGGGTTCAGTCATTGCCAGGCTTTGTTCCAGGTACTTTATATGAATGATCTCACTTAATCCCAACAACAACCACCATTATCCCCATTTTCAAGATGAAGAAACTGAGGGGCACCTGGGTGGCTCAGTCGTTAAGCGTCTGCCTTCAGCTCAGGTCATGATCCCAGGGTCCTGGAATCAAGCTCTGCATCACGCTCCCTGCTCAGGGGGAAGCCTGCTTCTCCCTCTCCCACTCCTCCTGCTTGTGTTCCCTCTCTCACTGTGTCTCCGTCAAATAAATAAACAAAATCTTAAAAAAAAAAAAAAAAGATGAAGAAACTGAAACTAAGAGAAGTAACCGGTCTAAGGACACAGTTAATAAATGACAGAGCCAGAATTCAAATCCAGATCTGCTTGATTCAAAGCCTATTTATGTAACATCTGTTTATTATTTACAATAAAAACTCATATAGTAAAATAAGATGATGTTGAAAATTAAAACCTGGTATTATATTAACAAACAACACATTCTAAAATGACCAAGCTTTGTATTTCACTGTATCTCTTAATAGTTTCCATCTAAAAGATACAGATAAGCAAAAAGAATTCCTTGAGGTAAATAGGTAGACTGGTACCTTAAAATAGCCAACAACAGAGGTTTTGTTCATTCACGTCTCCATAGGTCTTTTGTGACAAAAGAAGGACTCTTTCTGACCGCAGGGACAGGATACTCCCACTGTATATATCCAAATCCTACTTAACCTTCGAATACCAGTTCATTCCCTTTTTCCATGCACTTTTCTCCTATCACTCTGGAAATTACTTCTACTTTTACTTAATTCCTACAGCTATACTTATTGCATGCAGCACATTGTTTAGCATATAATTATTTCTTCAAGAGTATTTGAAGTAACAGAGACCAGATTTACCCTCCTACCTGAAACCACCAAAAACCAACCAACCAACCAACAAAATACATAAAAACAATGGTTTTCAACACACTGGATAGCAAGCAATAAAGCACAGTGCTCCCTGGGAAACAAGAAATAAGGTGAAGCCCCCATTTGTGCCAGTATACATACCTGCCTTGAGAGAGTTTCCAGGCTGCAGCCCAGAGAGAGGGAATCCAGGGGAAATCCAGCTGACTCCCTGAGATGAAAGGACAGAGCTGAGAGTCTGGGGAGACCAAGGCTACTGAAATTTGTACAACAGAGTACCAAAAAGGAAAAACTTGCACAGAAATAGAACTCCAGAGATCCTCAGAGGATCTCTCTAAAAAAATTCAGCAGGGAACTGATTTGAACATGAATGTGAGAAAATGAGCTGAAGCTGGGGAAAGAACAACCTGAGAGGATTAGAAAGAACAGTACATAGAGCTCACCTAGGACTGGGAATAGTGCCTGTTCCCACAAAGCAGGTGAGGAGACATCATAATGCATGAGTCACTGAGTAGGGTGCTTGGAAGAGTGTTGCCTCAGAAGTGAGGAATAATTAGCCCGAGACTAAACACACTTCGAGGTCACCCTAACAAATTTTTTTAAATAATAAAGCACAAAAATAGTTATGGAAATCCAAAAATGTCCAGCACTCAAAAAGGCAATGTCTGGCATCCAGTCAAAGATTATCAAGCATGCAAGGAAGCAGGAAAATACAAATCTTAATGGGGAAAAAAATCAATCAATGAAAACTGGCCCAGAACTGACACAAATGTTAGAAGGACATTATAGTAGTTACAATTATATTTCATATTTTCAATAACTTAGTAGAGACAGGGAAGACATGAAAAAGACCCAAACTAAACTTTTAGAAATGAAAACTGCAATGTCTAAAAGGAAAAATTCACTAGAAGTGATTAATGGTAGATTAAGTATATAGAAGAAAATATTATTAAATTGAAGACATACTAATAGAAACTTTCCAAAATGAAACATAAAGGGAAAAAAGAATTTTAGAAATAAATGGAAAATCAATGAGCTGTGGAACAATTTTGAGAGGACTACCATGCATATATTGGAGTCCTGAAGACGAGGAGGCAGGAAATTAAAAAATTTTTTGAATAAATATTTGATGAAAATATTAACCCACAGAACCAAAAAGCTCATTAACCTCAAGCACAAGAAATATAAGAAAATGACACCAATACACACCATAATCAAATTATTCTAAACAATGATAAAAAGAAAAAAATTTAAAGCAGCCAGGGAAACAAAGACACATTACATAGACAGGAACAAATATAAGGGTGACAGCAGATTTCCCATGGGCAACAAGGTACAGGAGAAGACAATGAAGCAATATCTTTAAAGTAATAAAAGAAAAATATGTCAATATGATTGCTTACATAGAAAATAAAATAGAATCTACAGAAAAGCAACTGGAACTAAAAAGTAAGGTTTACAATGTTGCAGGATCAAAGATCAACATACAAAACCAACTGTATTTTTATATATTCCCAATGAACAATTAGAAATTAAAATTCAAGGGGTGCCTGGTGGCTCAGTTGGTTGAGCATCTGACTCTTGATTTCAGCTCAAGCCTTGATCTCAGAGTCATGAGTTCAAGCCCCATGTTGGGCTCCACACTGGGCATGGAGCCTACTTAAAAAAAAAAAAAAGAAAAAAAAGAAATTAAAATTCAAAAAACAATGCAATTTACAGTAACATTAAAAATATTAAATACTCAGGGATAAATCTGATGAAAGATGACCCCAGATGCCTCTTCTTCTTTTAAAGAGTTTATTTTTTAGAGCAGATATAGGTTTACAGTAAAATTGAGTAGAAAGTACAGAGTGTTGGGGCACCTGGGTGGCTCAGTTGGTTAGGTGTCTGCCTTCGGCTCCAGTCATGATCCCAGCGTCCTGGGATCGAGCCCCGTGTCAGGCTCCCTGCTCAGTGGGGAGTTTGTTTCTCCCTATCCCTCTGCCACTTCCCCTGCTTGTGCTCTCTCTCTGTCAAATAAATAAATAAAATCTTAAATTAAAAAAAAAAAAAGGAAGTACAGAGTGTTTTCATAGACAACTGATTTTTAACAAAGATAAAAAAGCAATTTGGGGGCACGTAGGTGGCACAGTCAATTAAGTGCCCTACTCCTGTTTTCAGCTCAGGTCATGATCTCAGGGTCATGAGATCAAGCCCAATGTCAGGCTCTATGCTCAGTGTGGAGTCCGCTTGGGATTCTCTCTCCCTCTCCCTCTGCCCCTCCTGCTCATGCTCTCTCTCTCTCTCTCACTCTCTCTAAAAAAAAGGGAATAAATAAATCTTTAAAAAAAATTTTTAAAGCAATTTGGTGGAGAAAGGATCATCTTTCAACAAATGGTGGGAATAATTGCATATCTGTACATAAAAAAAAAAAGAACTTTGGTCTATGCCTCACACTATGTGCAAAAAGTAACTCAAAATGGATCAATGACCTAAATGTAAAATGTAAAACAGAAATTCTACAAGAAAATATAGGAGAAAAGTCTTTGTGACCTTGGATTAAATATTTCCTAGATACACCAAATGCATGATCAATAAAAGGGAAAACGGTAAATTGAACTTCATAAAAATTAAAAACTTCTTCTTGTCAAAAGAACCGCTAAGAGGAGGAAAAGATAAGCCACAGAGTGGGAGAAAATACTTGCAAATCATTTATCTGATAAAATAACTGTATCAAAAATAAATAAAGAACTCTCAAAACTTATTAAGAAAAATATCAAAATGGGCAAATGATTTAAACAGACATTTCACCAAAGAAGATATATGAATGGCAAATAAGCCCATGATAGGATGTTCAACATCATTAGTCATTAGCAAAATATAAATTAAAGCCACATGAGATACCTCTACACACCTATTAGAGTGGATAAAATTACAAGGGCTAACATACCAAGTGCTAATGAAAATATAGAGGAACTGAAACACTCATACACTGCTAATGGAAATGTAAAACCAGCCAACCACTTTGGAGAACAGTTTGGCAGTTTCTTAAACAATAAGCATACACCTACCAAATGATCCAGCGATTCCACTTCTAAGCATAACCCAAGAGAAATAAAAGTGTATGTCTACTTGTCCATGAATATTCACAGCAACTTTATTTTAAGAGCCAAAAAACTATAAACAATCTAAATGCCCACTGACAGGTGAATGAATAAACCAGTTTCAGCATATCCATACAATAAAATACTCTCAAAAAAATACAGAATGAACTATTGATACACACAATAACATGGATTGATCACAAAATAATGATAGACAAGCAAGACAAAAATGAGTAAAACTCTCAACACAGAAAGAATACACAGAAACACCAATCTCTGGGTGTTTTCCCCCGAAAGAGGTATATTTGCATACTTTAAAAGCTGCTGCCTAAGGGTCTAGCTTCCAGTCAGCCTAAATCTAGGTGCTGATGGAGATCCTCCCCTTTAGGAAAATAACAAGTCTTGGCACATGTTTAACTACTGGGAGCCACTAAAAATAAAGTAGGCTGCTTGGACCATCACCAAGGTTTGAGAGACAACCAAGAGCTACAGAGTTGATAGTAAGGTTCCATCTCCTACATGAGGCCATTCCTTCAAGATGGAGAGTTGGCTGTTTTACATAATGCATAGAAACCAACACAGAGATCAAAGAAAATTAAAAAAAAAAAGATGTAAATATTTTTCTTTGATGCAAAACTCCAGAAAATGCAAACTAACACTTAAAGACAGAAGACAAATCAGTGGTTGCTGGGGACAAGTGGGAAGATTATAAAAGAATACAAGAAAGCTTTTGGGAGTGATGGATATGTTCATTATCCCGATTATGACCATTTCATATGTATATGCATATGTCAAAACCTATCAAGTTATATACTTAGAGCAACTGTACACATTAATAGCAAATTACTGTATGTCAATTGTAGCACAATAATGCTTTATAAAAATGAGTGTTCATTTTTAAACAATCCATAGTACAAGATAAAAAGGACAAGCCAGGAGAATGTCATGAATTCATTTTTTCCTAATACAGTTAGGAGTAAATAGTATGCACATACAATGAATATACAGGTGTAGCTTAAAAGACGGGTTTTTTTGGTTTTGGGGGATATTTTTGTGGGGTTTTCTTGAGGGGGTTGCTCTTTTCCCAACAGATACATTTGGAAGACAAAGGTTTACATTTCTTTTAATTTCCTTATATTCTAAAAATAATCTTATTGGGGAGAAGGAAAGATGGCGGAGGAGTAGGGGACCCTATTTTAACTGGTCCCTGGAATTGAGCTGGATATCTACCAGACCACTCTGAGCACCCACGAAACCAGCCTGAGATGTAAGAAGATCTGGATCTCTACAAACAGAATTCCGCAGGCGGTTGGTTTTGAGGTACGACGCGGAGAGCCGTGATTCCGCCGGCAGATATCGGAGGATAAACAGCAGCAGGAGGGTGCCTGGCCGTGGGGATCCTACACCGCCGGTGAGCAACAGCCTCGCGTGCTGCAGACAGGGCACAGACTCGCAGACCGGTAGCGGCGGGGAAAGGACTTTAGGGCAGCCCCTGGGGCGGGAACCCGGAGCGGCGGGGTCGCGCCTGTGAACTGCAGCCCCCAGGACGGACACCTGGAGTGGCAGGGTCGTGCCTGCGAACTGTAGCCCCTAGGGCAGAAAGCCAGAGTGGCCGGGTCGTGTGGGTGAACTGGGAGCGGCTGGCGGTTTTAGAAGCACAAAGGGCAGAGACGCGCTCCGACGTGGAGGCAGGACTGGGAGCACTGCAGAGGGGCGCACAACCCAGGACGCTGCAGTTTATAGCTGCACGGACAGAAATGGAGACGGTGTGACCTGGAGAGCTCACTGAAGAACAGACTGCGGTCTCTCTGCTCTGAGGCAGAGGGTTGGAAACAGTCTCTTCTGCTCTGACTCGCGGAAGAGACATGGAAAGCCGACAGGGAAAGCCGCCAGAGAACAAAAGCCCCAAAAACTGATTCCCGCTGAGCCCATCCCCCGCCACAGGGGGGTAGGGCAACTCCGCCCAAACAGGGTTGCCTGAGTAACAGCAGGGCAGGCCCCTCCCGCAGAAGACAGGCTGGGAAAACAAGAAGCCAGCAACCCTAAGGTCCCAAGAAAACAGGTGCATCTTGCTTGGGTTCTGGTCAATAATTAGGACTCTATACATTCCCTCAAACACCCATCAACAGAATGACTAGGAGAAGGAACCCCCAAAATAGAAAAGACTCAGGGATTATGACTTATGCTGCAGATTTACAAATGGATGCAGATATAACCAAGATGTCGGAGATGGAATTCAGGCTAGCAATTGTGAAGACAATGGCTAGAATGGAGAAATCAATTAATGGCAACATAGAGTCTCTAAGGGCAGAAATGAAAGGTGAATTGGCAGAACTCTAAAATGCTATCAATGAGATCCAATCCAATCTAGATAATCTAACAGCTAAGGTAAGTGAGGCAGAAGAACGAATAAGCGACCTGGAAGACAATATAATAGATAAAAAGGGAAAAGAGGAGGCCAGGGAAAAACAACTCAGAATCCATGAAAATAGAATCAGAGAAATAAGTGACACCGTGAAGCATTCCAATGTCAGAATAATTGGAATCCTGGAGGGAGTGGAGAGAGAGAGAGGACTAGAAGATGTATTTGAGAATCGTAGCTGAGAACTTCCCTAATCTGGGGAATGAAACAAACATTCCTGTCCTAGAGGCAGAGAGGACCCCTCCCAAGATCAAGGAAAACAGGCCAACACTCCAGCATGTAATAGTAAAACTTGCAAATCTTAGAACCAAGGAAACCATCTTAAGGGCAGTTGGGGGAAGAGATTCCTTATGTACAGAGGGAGGAACATCAGAATAACGTCAGACCTATCCACAGAGACCTGGCAAGACATATTCAGGGTACTAAACGAGAAGAACATGCAGTCAAGAATACTTTATCTGGCAAGGCTTTCATTTAGAATGGATGGAGAGCTGCAGAGCTTCCACGACTGGCAGAAACTGAAAGAGTATGTGACCACTAAGCTGGCCCTGCAAGAAATATTAAGGGGGGTTCTATAAAAGGAGAAAGACCCCAAGAGTGATATACAACAGAAATTTACAGGGACAATCTATAAAAACAACGTCTTCACAGGCAACATGATGACAATTAATTCATATCTTTCAATAATCACTCTCAACGTGAATGGCCTAAATGCTCCCATAAAACGGCACAGGGTTGCAGATTGGATAAAAAGACAGGACCCATCCATATGCTGCTTACAAGAGACTCATTTTGCACCTAAAGATACATCCAGACTGAAAGTGAAGGGATGGAGATCCATCTTCCATGCCAGCGGACCTCAAAAGAAAGCTGGGGTAGCAATTCTTATATCAGACAAATTAGATTTTACACTAAAGTCTGTAATTAGAGACACAGAAGGACACTATATCATTCTTAAAGGGTCTATCCAACAAGATCTAACAATTGTAAATATCTATGCCCCCAACATGGGAGCAGCCGTCTACATAAGCCAACTGTTAACCAAAATAAAGAGTCATACTGATAACAATACGTTAATTGTAGGAGACCTCACTACTCCACTCTCAGCAATGGACAGATCATCTAAGCAGAAAATCAACAAGGAAACAAGAGCTTTGAATGATACATTGGACCAGATGGACCTCATAGATTTTTTTTTTTTTAAAGATTTTATTTATTTATTTGAGAGAGAGAGTGAGAGAGAGAAAGAGCACAAGAGCGGGGAGCGGGAGAGGGAGAAGCAGACTCCCTGCTGGGCAGGTAGCCCGATGCGGGACTCGATCCCAGGACTCCAGGATCATGACCTGAGCCGAAGGCAGTCGCTTAACCAACTGAGCCACCCAGGCGCCCTGGACCTCATAGATATTGACAGAACATTCCACCCTAAAACAACAGAATACTCATTCTTCTCGAGCGCACATGGAACTTTCTCCAGAATAGACCACATACTGGGTCACAAATCAGGTCTCAACAGATACCAAAAGACTGAGATTATTCCCTGCATATTCTCAGACCACAATGCTTTAAAACTGGAACTCAATCACAAGAAAAAATTTGGCAGCAATTCAAACACTTGGAAGCTAAAGACCACTCTGCTCAAGAATGTTTGGGTCAACCAGGAAATCAAAGAACTTAAACAATTCATAGAAATCAATGAGAATGAAAACACATCAGTCCAAAACCTATGGGATACTGCAAAGGCGGTCCTAAGGGGGAAATACATAGCCATCCAAGCCTCACTCAAAAAAATAGAAAAGTCCCAAATTCACCAACTAACTCTACACCTTAAAGAACTAGAGAAAAAGCAACAAATGATGCCTAAGCCACGCATTAGAAGAGAAATAATTAAAATTAGAGCAGAAATCAATGAATTAGAAACCAGAAACACAGTAGATCAGATCAACAAAACTAGAAGTTGGTTCTTTGAAAGAATTAATAAGATCGATAAACCACTGGCCAGACTTATCCAAAAGAAAAGAGAAAGGACCCAAATTAATAAAATTATGAATGAAAGGGGAGAGATCATGACTAACACCAAGGAAATAGAAACAATTATTAGAAATTATGATCAACACTATATGCCAATAAACTGAGCAATCTGGATGAAATGGAGGCCTTCCTGGAAACCTATAAGCTGCCAAGACTGAAACAGGAAGAAATTGACAACCTGAATAGGCCAACAACCAGTAACGAGATCGAAGCAGTGATCAAAAACCTCCCAAAAAACAAGAGTCCAGGGCCTGATGGATTCCCTGGGGAATTCTACCAAACATTCAAAGAAGAAGTAATACTTATTCTACTGAAGCTGTTTCAAAAAATAGAAACAGAAGGAAAACTTCCAAACTCATTCTATGAGGCCAGCATTACCTTAATCCCCAAACCAGGTAAAGACCCCATCAAAAAGGAGAATTTCAGACCGATATCCCTGATGAATATGGATTCCAAAATCCTCAACAAAATCCTAGCTAATAGGATCCAACAATACATTAAAAGGATCATCCACCACGACCAAGTGGGATTTATCCCTGGGATGCAAGGGTGGTTCAACATTCGCAAATCAATCAATGTGATAGAACACATTAATAAGAGGAGGGAGAAGAACCATATGGTCCTCTCAATTGATGCAGAAAAAGCATTCGACAAAATACAACATCTTTTCCTGATTAAAACTCTTCAGAGTATAGGGATAGAGGGAACATTCCTCAAGTTCATAAAATCCATCTATGAAAAACCCACAGCGAATATCATCCTCAATGCGGAAAAGCTGAGAGCCTTTCCCTTAAGATCAGGAACACGTCAAGGATGCCTACTCTCACCACTATTGTTCAACATAGTACTAGAAGTCCTAGCAACAGCAATCAGACAACAAAAAGAAATAAAAGGTATTCAAATTGGCAAAGAAGAAGTCAAACTCTCTCTCTTTTCGCAGACAACATGATACTTTATGTGGAAAACCCAAAAGACTCCACCCAAATTACTAGAACTCATACAGCAATTCAGTAATGTGGCAGGATACAAAATCAATGCACAGAAATCAGTTGCTTTCTTATATACTAACAATGCAACTGTAGAAAGAGAAATTAGAGAAACGATTCCATTTACAATAGCACCAAAAACCATAAGATACCTCGGAATAAACCTAACCAAAGAGGTAAAGGATCTATACTCTAGGAACTACAGAACACTCATGAAAGAAATTGAAGAAGACACAAAAACATGGAAAAATATTCCATGCTCATGGATCGGAAGAATAAACATTGTTAAAATGTCTATGCTACCCAGAGCAATCTATACCTTCAATGCCATCCTGATCAAAATTCCAATGACATTTTTCAAAGTGCTGGAACAAACAACCTTAAAATTTGTATGGAATCAGAAAAGACCCCGAATCGCCAAGAAAATGTTGAAAAAGAAAAACAAAGCTGGGAGCATCATGTTGCCCGATTTCAAGCTATATTACAAAGCTGTGATCACCAAGACAGCATGGTACTGGCACAAAAACAGACATACAGACCAATGGAACAGAATAGAGAACCCAGATACGGACCCTCAACTCTAAGGTCAAATAATCTTTGACAAAGCAGGAAAAAACATGCAATGGAAAAAAGACAGTCTCTTCAATAAATGGTGCTGGGAAAATTGGACAGCCACATGCAGAAGAATGAAACTCGACCATTCTCTAACACCATTCACAAAGATAAACTCAAAGTGGATGAAAGACCTCAATGTGAGACAGGAATTCATCAAAACCCTAGAGGAGAACATAGGCAGTAACCTCTTTGACATCGGCCACAGCAACTTCTTTCAAGATACATCTCCAAAAGCTAGTGAAACAAAAGCAAAAATGAACTTTTGGGACTTCATCAAGATAAAAAGCTTCTGCATAGCAAAGGAAACAGTCAACAAAACAAAGAGGCAACCCACGGAATGGGAGAAGATATTTGCAAATGACAAATAATCAAGTCAAAAAGTGGGCAGAAGATATGAAAAGACACTTCTCTGAAGAAGACATACAAATGGCTAACAGACACATGGAAAAATGTTCATCATCATCAGCCATCAGGGAAATTCAAATCAAAACCACACTGAGATACCACCTTACACCAGTTAGAATGGCAAAAATGGACAGGGAAAGAAACAACAAATGTTGGAGAGGTTGTGGAGAAAGGGGAACCTTCTTACATTGTTGGTGGGAATGCAAGTTGGTACAGCCACTTTGGAAAACAGTGTGAAGGGTCCTCAAAAATTTAAAAATAGAGCTACCCTATGACCCAGCAATTGCACTCCTGGGTATTTACCCCAAAGACACAGATGTAGTGAAAAGAAGGGCCATATGCACCCCAATGTTCATAGCAGCAATGTCCGCAATAGCCAAACTGTGGAAAGAGCCAAGATGCCCTTCAACAGATGAATGGATAAAGAAGATATGGTCCATATATACAATGGAATATTACTCAGCCATCAGAAAGGATGAATACCCAACTTTTACATCAACATGGATGGGACTGGAGGAGATTATGCTAAGTGAAATAAGTCAAGCAGAGAAAGTCAATTATCATATGGTTTCACTTATTTGTGGAACATAAGGAATAGCATGGAGGACATTAGGAGAAGGAAGGGAAAAATGGGGGGGGGGGAATTGGAGGGAGAGATGAACCATGAGAGACTATGGATTCTGAGAAACAAACAGGGTTTTAGAGAGGAGGGGCAAGGGGGGATTGGTCAGCCCGGTGATGGGTATTAAGGACGGCACGTACTGCATGGAGCACTGGGTGTTATACGAAAACAATGGATCGTGGATCACCACATCAAAAACTAATGATGTATTGTATGGTGACTAACATAACATAATAAAATTAAAAAAATAATAATAATCTTATTAATTTTTTCGAAGGAAGTACCAAAACAGATTTCAAATGTTTCCTAAAGACAGTAAAACCAAGACAAAAGTTATGGAGAAAATAAAATTAGCAATCCAACATGCAAGAACAAAGAAAGTAGCATCTCAAACTACTAGGAAGGGAAATAAAGCCTTACCAGATAAAATTCTTCTAGGAATAATTTTCAAGGGTGGCTCATATTTTATCTTGAATTTTTTTTCCTAGTTGTCTCAAGATTTATTCCTCCAAATCTTGCTGCCTTTCCCAAATTTTTTTTTTTTAAGACCATGCAAGGACACTGAATTTAAATAGTTAAATTAACATTATCTCATTATGCTAAGATAATGAGGTAGCTGTTCACATTTGGAAAGTACTCCAAAATCAGATTTTTAAGAAGGCCTTCAAAAGACTCAAAGCCGAGGAATAATTCAGAATGTTTTGTTGTTTTGTTTTGTTTTTCCAAATAGGATGTATGGCCCTCACCAGTAGGGTTGTTACAAGCTGATGAAATCTCATCAGTGTACCCAACAAGGAAAAAAAAATACTTACATACGTCCCTGCATCCAAAGGGTTTATGAAGACTCACAATACAGAAACTGCTTTTTCAAACTGAACTCCAGAGTTTTATGCATTTAACTCTACTGGGGTTCTCTAGATTTGAAGCCTGGTTTTCCAGGAAAGTGGAAAAAACACATGGATACTTGTCCGGATAAGTCATTACAAGCTGTAGCAAATTAGGTAAATGAGTTCAACTCTCTATAATTTTTCATTGAAAATGGAGGGATGAGTCTAGAAATTTCTCACATCACCATCATTTTGCAACTATGTCTAAAACAAGACAGAAAGCTTTACTGAAAGCTTTGGAAAGTCACAACCAGTAGGAAAAAGACACTGACTCAAGCACAAAAGCCAATTATGTTGTTTTAAAAATTGTAGCAAAAGTTCATGGATAGTTTAATATTTAAAGTTAATGATAAGATAAAGTTAATAAGTACATTTTCCATTTTCATTTTTTGTAACCACCCTTCAAAATTATAACATCATAGAATATAACGGAAACAATTTGCCTTGTGAAGAAAATCTCTATACTTATTATCTAAATGTTCCAATTAATTGTGGTTGAAGATTTATTTTAAAAAATCAAAAAATCTAAATGGACAAACAAAACAATTACCAAAAAAGTAAATAAAACTACATTACATTTTACACTTCTGTGTTCTTCAATTGAATGATACTGTAACTTAAAAACAATAAAGTTTCAACTATTTAAATTAAAAATGCCAGACACATACCAATATTTTTAACCAATTTAAACAATGTTAAAGTTTCTATCATAACAGATCTTAGAATTTACAACCAATGTTATCCTAAAATATTTTAGGGTCCAGGGCCTTCCACAAAGAAGGACAAATCATATTAGGTGATGCTAACATCCTTTCTATCCACCCTCAATATTTGAAAGCAAATGAAGTCAGGTTAATATGAAAGTCAAATCTGCAAGCCTTCAAGACCAAAGGGAAAGGAGAAAGAAATCCATCAAAGAAGTATTTTACATCCTTTGGTATGTACACTCATGGAGTAAAATGTTTTTCAAGTTTCCCTGATTATGGGGGAAGAGGAAGATTTACGGAAAAGGTAGAGTGTGGTTTTATGCATTTATTCATTTGTGTTTTAGTTCTACAAGACTGCTATCTCTATGTTCTGGGGATACAACAGTGAAGAAATAAACATAGTTCTTCTCACTGTCTAATACTGATCTTCTTGTTAGGACAGTAACTCCACATTTGTTGCATTGTGGAATGAAGAGTGAATCTAGAGACAGCAAAATAGCTTGTTGAACCTCATCTGAGGAACAGCTTTCTACTCTCACAATATAGAAGGGAAATAGAGAAAAAGAGAAAAGAGAGAGTTAGCCGTGTGTTTTCACAAGTAGGAGTTTTCCCTGCCTTAGCATGCTCGAAGGAAGGAAGAAGGAAAAAGGGACAGACACATGCGTACTAAGGATCCACCCACTCAGAGATACGGCTCAGTGTGAGTCCTGCAGCCTCTCATGTTTGTATTCCTCCACCTTGGGGTCGAATGAGGAAGAAAACTAATTTGATAGAATAAGTAATAAAGGAGCACTGCGTACTCTCTCTAGAGGACCACGGTGTAACTTCCTATTTAACTTCCTTTTTGGAGGAAATGTCAGTATCAAAATACAATCTTCCGTCTGGATAAGCACAGAGTTGACCATTACCTTTCCAACAGATCTGCCTCTCTGAGAGCTCCACCTTTCAAAAGATAACTGAGCCTATCTTGATATTAAAAAAACAAGGACCCATTTATGTTTTTAAAGGGAATGGCACATATTTGCATTACACAGAGGCAAATTTGATAGTTCAAAATTCTAAAATATGCAGGTAATACAGTAATGTGCAGCATTATCAAGGAAAACATAATTAGAGCAAAGACCACCTTACTGCATTTCAAAAGTGCAAGGAAAACTAATACATTTGGCTGGTGTTAGTCACTGTTTTCATGGATCAGTATCAAAGCGCAAAAACTGAAGCCAATAAACTGCTTATATTTCTTAATTTTCAAGATTTTATGTGCGAGAAAATTGATGATGTTTCATAGTAAAATTGATTTAAATCAACCTGTCATTGATTTGTTTACCTAAACAGTTCCACTTCTTAATTTATTAAAGGGATAATATTGAGTTGACGATCTAATTTTTCTATATGCAAACCTAAATAGAAAAAAACGTCGCCACACTCACACACAACATATATAGTAAAGTAATACTCCCAACCATCTAGCCTTGCAACTATGAACTGGATAAAAAAACAGATTAGACCAAACTCCCTTCTTACTCCTTAAATACTACAAGAACACCTTTTGTGATTTCATTTATTTATTTGTCAAATATTTACTAAGTATCATTTTCCCTGCCTACCATGTAAATAGGTAGAAGATGCTATGAAAGAAATGTTAAGTTTTTACCCTGGACTTCAGGGATTTATACTTTAATTGAAGGTATTATCTTGTAGGTCCTCCTAACAGTTGGCTTAGACAGAAATTTTACACTGTTTATTTTCCAATTTGGATATACTCTCTATCCCATATCTCTTGCATTAGGCTGTTACTATCTTAAGGGCAGAAACACTGACACCTTCCATGTAACAACTATTCCAATTCTCAGGGTACATACACCACATACACAATAGAAAATAAAATATTTTTCTAGTATAAAACAGTGAGAGACCAGTTTCCCCAAAACTCTTTTAATAATAAAATACTAAAAGAGTTTAGCATTTTTTTCTGAGTATTTTTATAATTCATCACTCAGCAATAGTATAAATCATATTTTCTGAAATTAAAAGTACTATACAGCAAAAAAAAAAATCCCTTATGAATAAACAAGTTCTAAAACAATGTTAACATCTTCATAACATTGTTCTATTTGGCTAAGTCGATGTGACAGATGGGTTATTGTAAACTGAAATTCCTTACTTGCACTTAATTTCCTATTTAAAAACAAATCAAACCCACACCACCACACCAGAGTACATTTCCAGTTCATTGCAAGCTGACCAATTAAAGTCAAATCCATGTATTTTGCATAACGAAAACTAAATTTAACTCTTTCCACCATTTGAAGCACTAAAACAACCTTAGAGTCGCAAGACGTGGCTCAAGACCCAGCTTTGCCACATACTAATTTTCTGACCTTGGGTAACTCATCTAACTTCTTGGTGATTCAGATTCCTCACGTGCAAGTTAAGAAGTTAAGATGCAATTCATTCAGCATCCCACTCCATCTCTAACTCTTTGAAGACACTGGCATTTACTAAACTTCTAATACTATCCTCATTCGAGCCAAATGACGTTCTATTTAACCACAAAACACAACCAACACAAGCCACATCATTATACACCATTCTTGTGAATTCATCCACTTTTACCTGAATATGTAATGAGGCACACAGCATTTTTATGAATTGGCAGAATTTGTTACAAACCAGTAATTCAAGCGGTCACTCTGATCTTTCAAGAAGTTGCTATTGTTCTCTATCATTTGAAGTTCTAATAGGAAACAGATGACATATTCAAATTGGGTAATTTAAGGAAAGCTCAGTAAAATTTTGACTATTTGCAAAGATACAAGAAGGGTATAAGAAAAACCACAAGGCATGATACAGTATCTTGGGACTGGTAACATGCCCCATTACCCACCCACCCCACACACACAAAGTAGCAAGAGAAGGGAGAGTTGCAGGAAGTTGAAGACAGACAGGCTATAGGGAGAGAATCACAGGAGATGTGATCTTAGGTAGAAGGACACAGCCAGCCCAAGGTGACCTTGCAAATAGGGAGTTGAGGTAATAAATGCCTTGCCCTCACAATCTCCACTCCTTCCAGTCTCTGACCAATGTCTCCCATTGACTAAACCCAATTAGAAGCTGAGGCCAAGAGAACCCTGTGGATGTATTTCATACAGGTTGGCTTCCTAGAGTAGAGTGGAGAAAGATCAAGAACTAGAGGTGTGAAGGGAAATACTGAACACAAACCTCTTCCCTCTAATTAGGCTACATTCTCAAAGAGTTATACTGCCCCCCAACTTGACAGGAGACTTCTTTAATGGTGTCATGAATACAAACTACTTGTCTAGTGAGCTCATGTAATATGCTGGATCCCTTCCAAATTCTATGTATTTAATGTTCAAATAATCTTTATTCTAATACTAAACCTATTAGAACTCTCTAATGTAGTCATCTGGGATAATTTTAGATCTCAACAGGTTTTCACAAAGAATGCAAGCAAACCAATTGCTTAAATTGGAAGAAATGTCAATGTTAGTAAAGATTGATTTTCTATACTCCTTCTCTCTAATTAGTAGCTTTGGACATCAATGAGTTGCATGAAAAGAGCCACAATGATTTCTCTGATTAAGTAGCTCCAGCAAACTAGAAAGGTTGGAGCACAGCATTATTAACTCTTTCATGGGCTGTGCATGTAAAGCCGTGCTGAGCTGCACACAATATCGAAAGGCTCCAGGGGATAGGAGAATAAAAGTGGCTAACAGGAGGAGGAGCTTCAAAAGGAGGACTTCATTTAAACCTCTAGTTTAGAAAAGGCAAGGAGCATATCCATCAATGTAGAAAGAAAACTACTGCTAATTGGATACTTGCTACCATGTGCTATGCCTAGTGCTTTTACATCATATCTCATGTAATCTGCAGAACAGCCTAGTGAGATATTTTTATTTAGAGCATTTTACACATGCAGAAAGTAACTTGCCTAAGCCACTACAAAACAAAAATCAAAAAAATCCAATAATGAGACACAAATTCTAAAAGGTTTTGATGTGACCCCAGACCCAGACATAATGCCAACTTTTTACCATTTTTAATCATTGCTGTGTCTTAAAAAGTTGTAAGACACAGATAACTTATTCTGCCTATTTATAGCATCAATCTGGAAAAGCAGAATTTCTTCTGAAATTGACTACTTCTTTTGACAAATATTTTAAGGGGTTGTCACAGCACTTGGAAGCATGCTGGGAAGAGTTAGTCTGTGAAATCTTTTCCCTAGAATAGGCACACTGGTTTTCCACCACACACCCAGTTCAGAATAGTCCTCTGTTTTTGTGCTTAGAAATCAAGCCTCCTCAAGTACACTCGGGGCAGAGACTACGCCTTCTTCCTTTTGTAATCCTTACAGCACCAAGCACACATATAGGACACATAACTGGGATTAAATAAATACTTGTTTAATGAGTAATCAGCATAGCACAGTATGTTATGGGCAAGAGACTTCAGAAAGAAAAGTACACACTGGTTTATCTACCCAAGAAAGATAGAAATTGAACCAATCTTTTATCCTCACTAGTGCTGTGGCATCTAATTTGCTTTTCCTGTGGGCCAGAGACCAAGTACACTACCGGTGCTTTCTGTAGTGGAGGCTTCCCCACACGCATCACGTCTACTCAAAATTGACCCCACCTCCAAATAATTAATACAAGAGCAATGATGCTAAAATGTTACGAAGTGGAAAAATAAGAAGAAAGGTGACATCTAATGTTAATTATGTGTCAGGCATAGTACTTAACATTTTACACGTATTTTCTCATTTAACCCTTATAACAATTACTGTCTTCACTTTATAGATGAAGACACTGAGCTTAGAGAAGTTAAGTAACTTGCCTATGGTCACACAAATAATAAATGATGAGTGACAGAGTAAAGATTCAGCTTACACTCTAGAAGATAATCATTAAAGGGCAGCATATTATCCAAAAGACAAGAAATAGGTGCAGCCACTACAGGAAACAGTATGGAGGTTCCTCAAAAAATTTAAAGTAGAACTACCAAATGACCCAGCAATTCCAGTTTGGGGTACTTATCAAAAAAAACAAAAAAAAACAAAAACACTAACTCAAAAAAACATTTGCACTCCCATGTTCACCACAACATTATTTACAATAGCCAAAATACGGAAACAACTTAAGTGTCCATCGACAGTCAAATGGACAAAGACAATGTGATGTATATTCAGCCATATAAAAGAATGAAATTGTGCTATTTGTCCAACATAGATGGACCTTGGAGACACTATACTAAGTGAAATAGGTCAGAGACAGAGAAAGACAAATACCATATCATCCCACTTACGTGTGGAAACAAAAAGAAGAAGGAGGAGGAGGAGGAGGAGAAGGAGAAGAAGAAAAAGAAAAAGAAAGAAGCAAGAAGCTCATGGATTCATAGATACAGAGAACAGATGGGTGATTGCCAGAGATGGGAGGTCGGGGTGGACAAAATGGATAAAAGTGGTCAAACAAATACAAACTTTCAGTTATAAAATAAATAAACCCTGGGATGTACTGTCCATAGTGTGGTGACCATAGCTAATAATTGTAATGCATACCTGAAAGTTACTAAAAGAATAAATCTTACAATTTCTCATAACAAGGAAAAAATACATTCTGTAACTTTGCATGACAGATGTTAACTAGACTTATTGTGGTGATCATTTCACAATATAGAAAAATATCAAATCACTTCGTTGTACACCTGAAACTAATATAATGTTGTATGTATCTCATTTAAAAAAAAAAAAAGGCAGCCTTTAATATCACTAAAGATACAGGGAGTGGACACCAACTTTTGCCTTGGTCACACTGGAGTCATTATTGAGATGACTAATGCATATGAGGTTTGCTTGCTCCCTTACATTGGTGAGGGCATCACAGCTCACACCCAGGTTGCCCTAGAAAGAGTGGGGGAGCTTGGGAACAGAAGACCTAGAGCTGAAGTCCTAGTTCCATTGTTCTCTGGCTGTGGTTATCTGGGGGCATTCACTTTTCCTCTCTGAACCTCAGCTTCTAAGTCTGTCAAGTGGGGATGATAATACTTTAAGAACCATTCAGAGGATTCAATCAAGGTGCTTCCAAATCTAGAAAGCACTGTGCCACAAAATTTGTTGATTATTCGCTTCTACTGATAACACTCTCTGCCACCAGCAGGATAGGAGACCCCATAACATAAAATCCTGGGCCATCACCCCAACATGCTGTACCGTGGGAATGGTTTGTTGAGAGAGAAAAATCTAATTATTCTTTATAGCTCACAGCTTGGGTTACTCTTCATCCAGTGATCTAAGGAAATTGAAGGAAGAGATGGGGATAGTTAGAAATAGCAGGTGGGATTTATGCTAATTTTGTGGGACAAGGAAGGGCTTGAAAATGATTTTGGAAAGAGATAAAGTTGCTCCCATTTGTTATCATATTCATCTTCAAGGCCAGAAATGGGAAGAAACTTTACTAATGATGGAATTAGTTTTTCATTTATTTTATTTTATTATTATTTTTTAAGTAAACTCTATGCCCAACATGGGGCTCAAACTCACGACCCTGAGATCAAGAGTCCCATGCTCTACCCACTGAGCCCCTAATTTTCCATTTAAATAATAATATTTTATGGTATTTAGGCATACTCTACATTGTTCCAAACTGTATTTGAGGTAAGATACATTATAGTTTTTGGTACCACTTTGTGATTTTGCAAAGAATTTCATAGTAATGATTTCAATTGGTGGTATTTTTTTAAAGATTGTATTTATTTATTTATTTATTTATTTATTTATTTATTTGAGAGAGAGAGAGAGAGAGCATGAGCAGGGGAGAGGAGCAGAGGGGGAGGGAGAAACAGACTCCCCACTGAGCAGGGAGCCCACCGTGGGGCTCCATCCCAGGACTCTGAGATCATGACCTAGCCAAAGGCAGACATTTAACTGAGCCACCCAGATGCCCTTAAATTGGTGGTATTTTTTAGAGTGCTATCTTCTTAATTCTTTGAAGGAGGAAATCATACATAGGAAAGGTGATAAATTATTTTTATGATGTGAAAGTTTGGTTAGACAATTTTTAGACCCAAGCTGTTTTCCAGAGCTAGTATTTCTTAATTCCCTGTTCCCTAGTTTTTCCATCTGTAAATAGAGTAAAATAATCCCCTACTGTTTTTCCATTTCTAATAAAATTACGTATGTAAGGTGTTTTGGCAAATTCAAAAGAACTGTTTTTATTGTCCATTATCCATCAACTCTGCTAAGTGAGAGTATATTTCTTAGCCACTCTAACCCACAGCAATTCCAAATCAAGGATGCAACCCTAAAGAAATTCCTTTATTTATCTAGGAAGTATTCGCACATAAGGGAAGTCCATACAACGTGCAGAGAGGGAGATGAATTAACTAGGAACCCCAGAGGGTCCGCCCAGCTGCTTGGACATCCAAACCTGGCACTGAGCAAATGAACTCCTAAAATCACTGGAGGCATCAGGGTACTCACCCAGCCATCTGACTCACTCACAGCATCTGGGCATGAGAAAATTTTATTTCCCAAATCCCACTTCCCTGTCCCCTCTTCCCTAGCCACACATACAAACAATCTGGACAGTCCATAAGGTAGAGGATAATTTTAGGGGGTTCCCCAGGGCCTGGCTGGATGCTTTCCAATCATTTCTTTCTGGCCTGTAAAATCAGATGCACTATTTCTTTATACATGAGAAAAAATGAAATCAGTTTCTATTTGCAGAGTGAGATAGAGAAAATGAAAATCGCACACAGCTATGTCACAGATTCTTAGAAAGGACCTTCCTAAACTAGAAGAGAGGAAGGAGGCAAAAGAGAAACTCAAAAGAAAAGGAAGTTTGATTTGTGAGCCCCTGAAAAGTGTCCCACACCCTCAGTCTCATGTACGTACATAGCACATTTAAGGTTTTGGAGCATAGGTGGTAAATAAAATCAATGAGATTTCTGGATGCATTTTAACCACTGGTCATGTGGTTTAATCATCATGGCCATTGCAGAAGCAAATTGCTGTGTGTCAGTCTGTCCGTGTGTCTTCCTGTCTATGTGTGGCTCTGTATGTGCATCTGAGCTCTCCCACACCACCCTTCTTTCTCCTAACGGACATACAACACATTTTAACACATATGAAATTTGGTTAAAATGAACACCAAGAATAGATTGTTGGACCAAAAAAAAAAAGGCCTGGGGAATTAGATTTCACAAAAGGCCTATATTAATTGAAGAATGGAATAGGAAAGAAGGACACTGATTAAGAAGGAGTATGTGGACCAATATTCTGTACCTAAATATGGTTTCAAATGAAATCATCTTATCACATACCCAAATTTTGCTGGCCACATAAACCCAACTCCACCCTGAGAACATCAGATTCTCTTCCAAAGATCCCTCCTTCTTTGGTATTGGTAGGTGTCCTCGGGGGGAAATTACATCATGTGAGCTCTCAAACCAGTCCAGGCAACCATAGGACCTGCTGGCTCCAGGTTGCCCATAAGCCTGAAAGGCTCCTCTAGGAGACTACCCATTATTGCTCTGCCCAGGCCATCAGTGCTCCCCTTGCATGGAAAGGGTTCCCTTCTCTGAGTTCTACTCTCTGAAACAATATAGGATGATCCTGCTGTGGGGCCAAGTTCTTTTTTCTGACACGTAGTAGCCAGGCTCAGGGGACAGAAGGAAAGGGGAGGGAGTTCAAGCAACAGCCACTGTATGTTTCTGCAATCTATAATCCTAGACTCTCAGACCCTCTTCAGAGCCCAGCAAACCCTCCTTGCAATTTGCCTCCTGCCACTGCTATCTGCTCCCACCCTCCCCACATCTTGATAGAATTTCCCTCATAAACTCAGTTAAGTTTCGTCCTGAGCAAGTGCTTTTTTCTTTAAGGAAATCTCTAGATACAAGTAGATTCCAGGACTTACTGCCCAGGGGTTAAAGCTCTAGTTGTAAATTATGACTGCTTCCTATTTCCTTCTCTAGCTTTCAAATGGAAGCATTTCTATTCCTTACCATCCATACCGTCCTCGACAGTCCATTCACCAACAGATCCTCGCATGCCTGGGATGCCAAGTATGCACCTTATGTTTCTGTGCTCTCCATCACAGTATCAGAAATAGCAATTCACATTTGTATAATGCTTGACATTTTATAAAGGACTTTCACATTTATTACCATTCTGGAGCCTCACATCATTTCTGTGAATAAAGCAAATCGAATATTGTTACTTTCATTTTAAAGCTACAAAAATTGACGCTCAGAAAGGTAAGGAGATTTCCCCTAATAGCATTCAGCCAGTGAGGAGATGAGCCAGGCTCAGAATCCAGATCTTAAGACTCCTGGTGTAGGTTCTTTGCAATTCATAATGCTGCCACCCTCTAGCTTTCAGCCCCATGCACCTCTCTGTAGGCTCCCTCACTTGGCTTCCAGCCAAGTTCAAATAATCTCCATGAAAGTAAATTTCCATGCTTTCAGGCCATCCAACAGAGTTTCCAGAGAAGCAGGGCATCATTACTCCCTCTTTCCCACTGGAAATATGATAAGAAAGCCCACTGGGTAAGTGTTCTTTGGAGTAAATTAATTTTGGAATAATCTAATCTGACTTCCAGCCAGAATTCTCCACCAACAGCATGCAACATAAAAGTCTGATGAATAAAATCTTGACTTATAGCATGGATTTGCTTCACTTGACTTATTTTGAGGACGCATGTTTGCAAACCAACTGAAAAATAAAAAATACTCTGTGTTTAATTATATTGCAATCTATGGTTGAATTTCATTTAAATGGAATTTATAATTGGCACATTTGTCAAGTACTACTTCTGCCAGAGTTGTATGTAAAAGTACATTATCAACATTTGTACAACCGCAGCCCAAGTTAGCTAGCATCAAGACACATCCCATCGATTGGGGGACAAGTCACTAAAGGACAGTGGCTGTCGCATTTCCATAAAATACAAGTAAATATATTCAGAAATAAATTGGTTCCCAGATTTTGCTAAAACAGCATATGGCATGTTTTCAAAGTTAATGAGCACTGATTGAGCACCTATGTTGTGCTCAGCACTGTGGAGAATTCAGAAAAGTAAAAGGTATGTCCTAAGATAGTCAAAGAAGAGAGACACCCCAGGGTATCGGGATCAAGGTGAAAGTATATAATTATCATCATTATCATCATCATCATTATACTATTTGTCAATTAACTACATGCCAAACACTAGGCTTAGTATTTTATTTGAATTATCTTATTTAATCTTCATAACAACTCAATGACATAGTTACTATTATCATTCCAATTTTACAGAAAATAAAAGCGAGACACAAAGAACTATTTTATTTAAGGTCATATAGATACGAATTGAAAGAGCCAGGATTGGAAGCCAAATATCTGAATCTCCAGCCTGTGTACTCTTAGCCTCTTTCCCATAATTGGAGAAGCCTTCATGATGGGCTGGATCTTTACCATGGCTCTGGCAGGGTTTAGTTAGGAAGAATGGAAAAAATGAAGAAAGGTCATCATATTAAAGGATAAGCAAGTAGCATAAACAAAGGCATGGGGCAAGAATTTGTATGTGACCTGTGAGGATCCCTGAAGAAAATTAATGGCAGGAAATAAAGTTAGCTAGGCAGAGTAAGACATTTAAGAGAATACCTTAGAAATAACCCAGACAGAATTTAAAGACTTGAGCCTTTGGAAATAGAAAGTGACATAGACAGACTCTTGCGTGGGAAGGTGACAATGAAAAGCCATTGTAGTACACTAGCAGCATATTCAGGAAAAGGGGAAAAGAGGAAGACTTGAAAGAAGCAAACCAATTATTACTTATGGTGAAATCCCCTCCAGACCCTACTGCTCCTTGGTCATGGTACATATTCAATAAATGTTTGTCAGATCAGTGGACAAAAACTAATAGGGATAAAAAGAAAGGTCTAAGTCCAAGAAAGAATCTGCGGGAGTCACTGACAGATTGTTCATGAAGAAAAAAGAAAAGGAAGAAAGTAAAAATGGTACCAAAGAGCTACTCTAGGTAAAAAGGTGTGTGGTGCTTTTGGCTGACAATGGAGTTGGAAAGGAGGAGGTTCCAGGTGGGCCCAGGGAGGGTGAGGAGTCCTCTATTTCGCTTTGAAAATGTAGAGGTTTGAAAGGGATACAGAATACTTACTATATTATAGGCATTTGGAGAAACAGGCCTAAAATACATTTAAGATTCTCCAAGGGTAGAAAACACAGTCCTTACTCATCACGAAATTCAGGTAAACAAAAGTTGTCATTTTATTTATGGGCTACTTCTATAGGTAACCCCAAGCAGGTAGAACTTCTTAAATATAAGTGTCACTACTAGACCTACTGTATTTTATCAAAGACCTGTGAAGTAGAGAAATTCATAATGTACAAGAATACTATCACAAATTGCAAAGAACTAAACCGAAGGAAATAAATCAAAGAGTGAAGCTCTTTTCCTGTTCCTTGTGACATGCAGCCAGCACTGGCCATTTGACAGATAGGAAACACCAGCCTTTACTTACCAAAATACAAAAAGGAAAAAATCATGTAATGGTTTCTCAGCAAGAAGCCATTAGACAGATGTAATCATAATGGGACCAAATATTCCTATAAATGAAATGCATGCATTTAGGACCACAAGCAGAGTTTAAAAGCAGCCAACACAAAAGGTAAGTAGAGTTGCCTGTGCGTATACAATGGCTCAGATGTGAGAGAGCAATCCAATTGGCCCTCAAACAAACTGAATTGTGAATTTACAAGACAAACTCAGTATCCATTAGCTTAAAATTCAAATGACCCTCATCGAAAGCCCAGCTGTGGCAACAGGAGCTATTATTCTCAAAGTAAACTTCTCCCTTCTGATCATGCACCGACATCCAATCACTGAAGCTACAGCCTTCCTCATCCAAATTATTTGCTTTCAAAACAGCCTGACCACTCGGCTCTTTCTTTAGATGCTTGAAGCCCATCAGAATGACCAAGTGGATGAGAGCATGTAAGATTCATTTAAACAAAGGGGCTCACTGTAATAGACAAAATCAAGATCTCTACCAGGCAAATTAGAAGGGGGAAAAAACTGCTTGAAAGTATAAGTTCTTTCAAGAGAGCAGAGTTGGGGTCAATTAAAATATAAAGCTGGAAAGATCCACAAATGTAGCCTGAGGAGTCATTCAGCCCATGGAGCACATTTGTTGTTAGTAGATGCAAAGAGAAATAAATTGAAATCCAACTACAATGTTCTAAATAAAAAGCGTATCATAAAATGGGCTCAGGTAACATGTCAAAACTTTTACCCAATTTAGAGGCAGAATATTTATCAAAGGTTATTTGGTAAGTTAGTTGTTTGACACCCTGAAAATATTTTCTCCCAAAAAATAATGTTATTCATGGTGATTGGCTTCCCATGTAGACCACAAAAAATCTCCTAGAGTATGGTGTAATAATGTGTAAGTATAGTACTGGGATAATGAGGTAATGCCAATTGTTCTGTAAAAATAGAATCTTACCATCCTATATAGCAGTGCTTTTCAAATTATGAGTCACAACTCATGAAATCAATTCAATGGGTCTTTCCCTGGTTAATTCTTAATAGAATGGAAGAAATGGAACGGAAAGAACAGAATTGCAAAGATCAAAGAACATCCCCTGTCATAAGTAAAAGTATTATTCTTGAAACTTAATTTCAATATTATAGGTATAAATAGCTCTGTGCATTCAGGATTGCAGTGTAAAATATATTTCTTACTGTGGGTCACAGTTAAAACAGTTTGCATGTCTTTTAGCAAGGCTTTCATGGGGTGCCTAACACAAAGCCAGGGTTTAATAACACTTGTTAAATGAATGAGTGAGTGCGTGAACTGGTGAACACATGAAGAACAAATAAATAGGATGCCAGTGATACACCTCTCTCAGTCACAGACCTGACACTTGCAGAGGAAAGCTTGCTCACATTTCCACTAGCCTTTCCATACTAGTGAGGCAGTGGGACAGAGGGTTGCCCGACTGTAATTCCCAATAGCTAGTTCCCTTGGCCTGGGACAGGATCTCTATCACAATAGGGGCCATTATGCGGGAAAGATGGGGACAAGGCTTCTACAACTGAGTAGGACTGGACTCTAGGGGCTGGGTTCTGAGGGGGCGGGGGAAGATAAGATAGGGTTGCCAGATTTAGCAAATAAAAATACAGAGTGCTGGTTAAATTGGAACTTCAGAAAAACAACAAATAGTTAAAGAGCAAGGAAAATCATGAACCTTCAGAGTTGGAAGATCCATCTGATCCATCAGTTACTTATGTGAGGCAAAATGATGTATACAATACTCTGCTGGGTGCTGTGGAAAGAAAAAACACTTAGTTCTTGAGCCTGAAGAGGTCAGAGACACACAGGCAAGGAGCTCAGCCATGACCATGCCCTGAGCACTATTCTAAGCACTTTCCAAGCATTAGCTCATTTAACCCTCGTCACCCTGCGTTCGGCACTGCTATCATCCCCATTGAAGACCAAAAACTGAAGCACAGAGAAGTTACAAGAGAAAGCCACCATAGGTCTCCTATAGAAACACACCAATAGTATTCAGTGGGCCTGAAGTAGAGGGCTGGCTGGGTCCAAGGGGCTGGGTCTGGAGGGGGGATCTGAGCTGAATCTTGCAGGAAGAGGAAAACTCAAAAGATGATTTAGGGGAAGAACACTCCAGGCAGAGCCAACAGCTTAACAGTAAGAGGACATGATCAAGAAACAGGCATAGACAAAAGTTGCTGGAGTACCAGGAATATAATAAGAGGAAGGAAAGACTGGACAAGAAATTTAGGTAGTGACCACACTGTCAAGAGGAACCACATCCGCTACTGCATCTGCATGCAGTGGCAAACCACCGAAGAATTGGGGGTATATAAATGGACACTGTGGTGAGTTGGGCTATTAAGGAAAATTGCTTTGGCAATGGTCCCAAAGATAGAGTAGATGAGGCAGCAACCAGAGGCCAGGACAAGATCAGGTAAGTCAGTGCAGCTGGCTGGCAAAGCACTGTGGAATCGGAGTCCAGGATTTACCTCCAAGATTGGATCCATCATAGGGATGGACATAACCTTGGACAATTCAGGTAATGACCCTGAGCCCTGGCTTCCTCACTTCTAAAACAGGGTTGACAATACAACTTAACCTCATAGTGTCCTTGGAGAATAAAACAGAAAACATGCAGGAAATGCTTCATAAGTGGAAGCTCTCTGTAAAGGGTCATGGTGATTGAACTTGAATCCTTCCCTTAATAATTCCTCTGAGTTCAATCAGCCTTTGATTGAACATTCCAGGAGTAAGGTACTCATGCCATCCCAATGGTAACACAGTGAAGGAGAAAGAATGGAAGAATTCGGGTGTTTACCTTTCCTATTTCCAAAGAGAAAGAGTATAACTAGGAATAAAGCTGAGGTAGAAAACAAAAAAACAAAACGCCAAATACCAAGTAACCATAGTTGAAGAAGGTAGGTGAACTTGGTATCCTCACTCTAGCACACATTACTAGAGTGACCCTAACCAAATTACTTAAACTCTGTAAACCCTGATTTTCTCATCTGTGAAGCATGGTTGTTAACACCTATATCGGGAACCCATTGGGAAGAGAGCTGAGACTGCATATGTTATGCCCTTAGAACAATGCCTACCAGAGTGGACAATAAATGACATTATTGTATTATGTATAAATTAAAATAAAGCTATAGTCACAGTTAGGCAGCAATAGTGGTAGAGACAGAAAACAGAATGTGGAAATAAGTAGAACATAAATGAAGTGTGACAATTCTAGAGGAGACCACGTCCAGAAACAGGGGCATGGAATTGAACACCCCTTTTCTGGACAGCCAGATGTGTTCTGCCCAGTGGATGTGGCTCCTGAAATGTGCCCCTCCAGGTGAGATGATAAAGGATGGCAGCATTAAAAATGCAAGTTTGCAGACTGAGGGAAGGGGGCCTGGAAGGAGAAAACGTAGTCGCCTCTGACTATATAATTCTCCTGCCTCTTTCTGCTGTGAAACCAGACCCCATCACTGACTCTCAGGAAGGCACAGTGCAAAGCAATGCTGAGGCTGAGGTGGGGGGCAGGTTCATAATACATCAGAGCTGACAGGGGCAGGAATGGATGTCGGGGCCAGACCTCCATCCGTCTGAGCATACAGGACACATGTAAGTAGGACCTGCAAGGTCTGAAACCACCGTTCTATGCTTAGAATGTCCTACTTCTCTAGACAGCAGAACATACAGAAAGCCCACTCTTCCTGCGGAAGCTCTGCCTTGGTGACGCACAAACGATATTCCAAAAATCTAGCCCAATGCTCGGGGCACTGCCATGACTGAGGTAAACTTACTAGCCTTTCATTATTTCTTGAAATTTTAAAATTGTTTCTCAAGGACTTGGTTTGTAAACTGAAATACTAAGAAAACGTAGAGGGAAGATTAACAAAATGATCATGAAGACACTCTGGGTTTCAAATGTGCACCATCTGTCCTTCGTCTCTGAAGATGACACAGCAAGGTACGCACTGGACCTGTTTTCCAACCACAGTGACTCTCTGCCCCTGTGTTCTCCCACAACCTGTCACCCGATCTCCCTTGTCAGACAACTGCAAACACGCGAGAGGTCCAGTCGGGATTCAGTATTCTTTCAGGCAGAATCTCCTCTGTGCACACCAAACTGGCCTGTGTCGGAAGAAAGCACATTCGTGGCCACCCCCCTAACCAAAATGAAACCAAAGGCCATTCATGATGAAAATCTCCATCTCTTCTCTTGATCTCCCTGAAACTAAAGGTAGCCTCCAAAGTTAGAATTAGAGCATTTGGTGGAAATGAAAAGCTGCCTAGATTTTCTCATGTCCTAGCACTTTCACTTTTGGGAAGTGAATATTTAGAAAGGTTTAAGAATATCTTTCTTACACATTTCTCTCCCTCCCAAATATAGAGAGTGCAACAAATGCCTCTTCATTTATGAGTAAGAATGGGTTGCCTGAGAAGAAAGCAATCTCAAAACACATTCCTGACTCAGTTATTCACCTCTTTGGGCAGATTTTCCCCCATAGGTAGGGAAGGGATATCTCTTAACTCTTCCAGCAACACTGATTAAAAGTGATATCTGGTGGGGTGATTCAGCCAACACTGGATCAATCATCTGTAGAAAGGAGAAAGCAGAGACTACAGTGGCTCCTGCCCCCAGATGGGTAGAAAATAACACAAAGCAAGATAAATGGAGTTACCAAGGACTGAGGGAATTCCCTTTTCCAGGAGCTCTTCAAAGACAAAACAGCCACCCATTTTCTTAATTGTCTAAGTATGTCTCTGACTACTTTTTAAGCCACCCTCCAACCAGCAATGATTGAGAGCCAATTATTCTAAGAAATCAAGGTGGGGCATCTACTGGCTGGAGGATAAAACAGACAGGAATAGAACACCAAAAGTCAGTACATACAACAAAATGACTTGGTGTGGGTTTGAAATTTAAAAACAAAAATCCAGGGGATGCCTGGCTGGCTTTGTTGGTAGAGCATACAACTCTTGATCTTCTGGGTGTGAGTTCAAACCTTACGTTGGATATAGAAATTACTTAAAAATAAAATCTTTTAAAAAAATAAATAAAAATAAAAATCCAAATACAATGAAGAAAAAGCCAGAGAGAAAATTTTAAACGAGCATCTCACCTCTCTGGGATGACCCCCAAATGCTACCTAACATTTACATCACAGAGAAGGAAATGAGCAGAGATGTAACAGGCCAAAGGAGACAGCTGATTTTAGCTGCAGGCCTGGAAAACTTTACTTTTTCAGGCTTTTCATTATTTTTTTAGATTTCAGGCCCCCAAGCACCCAGGCATTTCAGTCTGGCTTCTCCCAATCTGCTCTCGTTTTCCCAGCTGCACTTCATCACTTACTATTGAGATCTCCTTGCTTTCCCACAGCAGAGATAATGGGTTGGGCAATCTGAGATCTAAAATCAAAGCAATGTGACCACAGGCCCTCAGAAGGTAAGAGCGCCTGCAGTTGCAAAGCGGAGAAGAGACTCACAAGCAGCCAGGGAAGAGCCTGAGAGTTTGCAGCCTGAAGAGTTGTCTTGCTGAAGGACAAGCTTTCACACCCAGGAGAGAATGGGGGAGAGAATTTGCTCTCAAATTCTGCTCTCCCTGGCCAGTCAGGAAACTGCAGACGGAGAGGGCCCAGGTAGCCCCTGGAGTAGCCCTGAGGCTGCCAGGAAGAGTTGTCAGGCTCGAGGACGGAGTGAGGAGTGCCCTGCGAGAACACGCAAGGCTGGTTAACCTGGCCACGGCTGGGGCCACTGCCCTGTGGTCCAGGCCTAGTTGTCAGGCAGTCTGTTGGGTAGATAGAGACAAAGGATACACTGTTGCCACTGCAGAGGTAAGGGGAAGGGGGGTTGCTGTGCACACCGTGTGAAGCTGTCCCTACCGAGCAGCCAATAGAGGTTTCCCATTAAACAGTTGCTGCCACCACTCCTCAGTAGGACAAGCCAGCCAGCCTTCCCGTAAACGACTGCGTGCAGAGATGCGTACCCCATCACTGCCACCTCGGTCAGGTGTGAGCAATCAGATGTACCTGCCTTCAGAATTGCGGATGCGTCCGCCGGGGTCGGCAAATCCCATTGTAACCCTTCCCATCCGCAATGTAGCTCGCTCACAGAAGAAATGAGTTAACTTCAGTGGAGTTTGGAGTGTGCTGGAGGTTGGGGGAAGGGACTAGGAGGAGGCAGAAAGACAGAAACCTTCTGATCTAAAGATTTTTACCGTTTGGGTTTATGTGTTTGTTTTTTCGGATTAAAAGAGGGGAGAACGAAGCAGCAAAAAGGGACTGCAGGATACTGCTCATTTTCAGACATTCCTGGCATTTTAGGTAAAGAGCAACTCGCAAAACTCTGTCCAGATTGACAGAAAACGTGCTCGCCCGTCAAGCAAGGAAGAAGAAAACAGATTCACTGAGGTCCAGGAGGCGAGAATTCAGGCTCCCGGGCTTCAGGTCTCCTCCTCGCCATCCTCGCCCTGCCCCACCCCAGACTTCCAGGTGGAAAGCCGGCAAGTGAGACTGCACCCACTTGTCAACTCCTGGGGACCCCAGGGCCCCGCTCGGGGCTCGCCGCCCCGCCACCGCGGACGCCCGCGGCTGCGGGGACACACCCTCCACCTACCTCAAACATGGGAGAGGCGCCCTTGCTCGGCAACGTGCAGCCCAGGAGCTCGGCGAGAAACTTTGCCATATACGAGCGCTGAGGCAGGCTCCCTCCCGAAGCGCCCGATGCGTCCTCGCCCCGCGCGGGACCCGGAGCGGCGGCCGGGGCTCGCGCGCAGCAGCCCGCGGGCCAGAGAGGCCGGGGCTCGGGGGCTGCCCCGCGGCGACCGGGGATGGGGGGCGGGGCGGAGGGCCTGTAGGGGGAGGGGGCGGGGGGGGCCGGGGCCCGGGCGAGCGCCTGCTGCTGGGCCGCCGCCGCCCGCTCCGCCGACCCAGCCTCCCGCGCCGCGGGAGCCGGGCGCTGCGGTCCGCGCTAGCCTTTCCCGCTGAATGTCACCATTACCATAGTAAAGGGAAGGGCCCCGCCGAGGGGGTGGCGGGAGGGCCAACGGCTCCGCAGGACGGCGGAGCGCGCGGGCAAGGGCAGCGAGCGGACAGAGCGCCGCGGCGCAGGCACCCGCCCGGCCCAGCCGCGGGCACCGCCACCCCGGCGACACCGCCCGGCTGGACAGCGGGAGGCGACGGCGGGGAGGGTCCGCTCGGGGAGGCGGGCCAGGATGACCCAGTTCCCCAGTTTCCCTCTCCTGGGCGCGAACCGAGGTGGGAAAGGCGGCTGCCTCGGGCCGCGGACTGACCCCGGCGAGTTGCCGCTGAGAGGCGCGAGCGGCCCAGGGGGCGCCCCCACCGGCTTTTCCCCCACCCTCCCTTTGGGAAAGGGAAAAGGCTCCAGAGCCTGGGAGGAGAGACTCCCACTCCTCTCCTCACATTAACCCCTGTTATTGAATGGAGCAGGCACAAGTGTGCCCCAGAAGGGGAGAGGTGACTCTGTAGGCACAGAGGCTGGGCCAGATAAGCTCCATAATCACAGTCACAGCTCCCTCCCTGACCCTGGCTGGGGTGAGGGGTTAGGGTGGGAAAGGATGGTCAAGCCGGAGACAGACACAGACAGGTGTGGCCCTGTTTTTCTTCCCAGACCTATTGTCTTTTAATGAGGGAGATAACTTTTAGGACACAAGGCCTACGTTGCATCCCTAGAGCGGCACATCTCAAACTTTAATGTACATAAGAAAGACCTGGAGAGCTTGTTTAAAATCAGAAGTCCTGGGCCCCCATTCCCAGTGTTTCTGATTCAGAAGGTTTGGGGCAACCTCAGGATCTGCTTTTTTATTAGGCATCCCAGGAGACTGTGATGTAGGTGGTGCCTAGGCCGGATCTGGAGAAACATTGCCCTACCTTGTCAAATCCAGAAGTCAGGTCATACAAGAACTGTGAAAGCGTTAGATTGGCCATAGAAAGAGACCCTAAAGAAAGTTTGTCAAATCACCTAATTTTATATGCAAGGGAGCAGAACTAGAAAAGTCTGCCTTACTTCACAAGCGACCTTGTACTAGAGACACCCCAGGCATTAGAGAAGCACTCTGTAAATCTTGCTTGACTGAATGAGTAGAAGAAGATGGATAGCTGGATGGATGGTGATGCATAGCTGGTCTAGATTTCCGGATTCGCATTCCAGAATTCTAGCTGATACAGCAAAGTTACTGTGAATTCAGGAAATAAAATGGGAAGGAAAAGTGTTAAACTAATTAGTTGGAATATATATCAGCTCAATGCTTCTCCGAGTTTTTCAGTCAAATATCTTCCACAGTAAAGAGATTATCAAAAACAAATTATCTATGAAATCTCTGGTTTTGTCTTTTTTTCATTTTAGCCTATGAAATATTCCGGTTCATTACAGTATAAAAAGACCTACTCCTATGAGTAAAACTAATGCTTCAAGTATTCTATCTTTATCCAGAACCCACTGGCACAGCACTAGCTAACCCCCATCAGCAAATCAAGAAATGTGGCAGCTAGGTGCCTCGTGCACTACACTAAACAGAAAAGAGAAGGGAAACTAATATGCACTGAGTACCTACAAATGTCTCAGGCACTGTGTCACTGGGTTAGAGCATGGGCTCTGGGGATAGACTACTAAATCCCACTTCTTTTTTTTTTTAAGATTTTATTTTATTTGAGAGAGAGAGAGGGACAGGGATAGCAAGAGACAGAATGAAAGCGGAGGAGAGGGAGAAGCAGGCTCCCCACTGAGCAGAGAGCCGGACTGGATCCCAGGACCCTGGGATCATGACCTGAGCCAAAGGCAAACGCCTAACCGAATGAGCCACCCAGGCGCCCCTAAATCCCACTTCTGATATTTAATAGCTGTGAGACTTCCGAAAAGTGACTTTGCTTCTCTGTGCTTCAGTTTGGGCATCTGCAAATTGGGCAAATAATAAAGGTAGCTACTGCATGTGGTTTGTATTTGTTTTCTATTGCTGTCACAACTTAGCATCTTAAAACAACACCCATTTATTATGTCACGGTTCTGTGGGTGGGCTCAACCAGGTTATGTATGTAGGATCTCACAAGGCTGAAGCCAATATGCAGCCACCTGGGCTCTTACCTAGGGGCCCTGAGAAGAATCCACTTCCAAACCCAGTTCCTGATAGCTGTAGGTCTGAGGTCCTTGCTTCCTTGTTGGTTGTCAGCCCAGGCCCCATCCTCGGCTCCAAGAGGCTGTCCAGGCTTCTTTTCATGTGACCCCATCTTTAAAGCAGCAATTGAGGTGAGCCCTTCTCATGCTTCGAATCTCTCTGACTTCTTTAGCCAACACCAGAGAAAACTTTTGGCTTTAAAGGGGTTCATGTGATTATATGATTATAATATCCAGGCCCACCTAGATAATCTTCCTATCAACAGGTCAACTGATCAATCATGTAATCACGCCTTCTAAGTCGCTTTTGTCACATCAAATAACATAATCACAGAAGTAACACCATGGGTGAAAGCCATGAGAGGTATCTAGAATCCAGATTACCACAGACTATTTTGAAGAATAAGTAAATGTATGCATTTTAAATCCTTAGAACAGTGTTTTGTTTCATTATACTTACAGTAAGAACTCAATAAAGGCTAGCTGTTATTTTTTTCTGCCCATGGCACTACATTTGATTGTCATTACAACTCTGTATTATCTTAAGGGAATATACTGTGAATCAGAAAGATTGTCCATGTCAGTGATGATGTGGAAGAAAGGAACCCTTGTGCACTCTTAGTGGGAATGTAAATTGGTGCAGCCTCTGTGGAAAACAGTATGCAGGTTCCTTAAAAAATTAAAAATAGAAATACCAAATGATCCAGTATTGGGTATTTACCCAAAGAAAATGAAAACACCAATTCAAAAAAATATATGCACCCCTATATTTATTGCAGGATTATTTACAATAGCCAAGATATGGAAGCAACCCAAGTGTCTATTGATAGCTGAATGGATAAAGAAAATCACACACACACACACACACACACACACACACACACACAGTGGAATATTAGTCAGCCATAAAAAAGGGATAAGATCTTGCCATTTGAGACAATATGGATGGATCTAGAGGGTATTACACTAAGTAAAATAAGTCAGACAGAGAAAGACAGATATCATATTATTTCACTTATATGTGGAATGGAAAAAAACTAATGAATGAACTAACAAAAGCACAAATAAACCAAGAACAAACTGATGGTTGCCAGAAGATGGCAAAATGAGTGAAAGGGAATGGGAGGTACAGGCTTCCAGTTATGGAATAAATAAGTCATGGGAACAAGGTACAGCATAGGGGATATAGTCAATGGTATTGTAATAGTGTTACATGGTGACAGATGGCAGTTACACTAGCGGTGAGCATAGTATGACATATAGACGTGTCAAATCACTGTGTCGTACACCTGAAACTAATGTACCAGTGTGTGTCAACTATACTTCTATGTGGGGAAAGGGGAACCCTCCTACACTGTTGGTGGGAATGCAAGCTGGTGCAGCCACTCTGGAAAACAGTATGGAGGTTCCTCAAAAAGTTAAAAATAGAGCTACCCTACGACCCAGCAATTGCACTACTGGGTGTTTACCCCAAAGACACAGATGTAGTGAAAAGAAGGGCCATATGCACCCCAATGTTCATAGCAGCAATGTCCGCAACAGCCAAACTGTGGAAAGAGCCGAGATGCCCTTCAACAGATGAATGGATAAAGAAGATGTGGTTCATATATACAATGGAATATTACTCAGCCATCAGAAAGGATGAATACCCACCGTTTGCATCGACATGGATGGAACTGGAGGGGATTATGCTAAGTGAAATAAGTCAATCAGAGAAAGTCAGTTATCATATCATTTTACTCATTGTTCACTGAAGGGGAAGAAATAAGAGAGGGAGAAAAACCATATGAGACTCTTCACTCCGGGAAACATACTGAGGGTTACAGAAGGGAGGTGGGTAGGGGGATGGGGTAACTGGGTGATGGGCATTAAGGAGGGCACATGATGGGATGAGCACTGGGTGTTATACACAACTAATGAATCATTGAACATTATATCAGAAACAAAAGGTGTTCTATATGTTGGCTAATTGAATTTAAATAAAAAAAAAAAAAAGACTGTCCAACACCACACGACCAACAAGTTAATAGCAGAGACAGGAATCAAACCTGGAGACAGGAGACAGGAATCACACCCAATCAAGTGTGCTTTTACTATGACGTGGTACTGCATCACAGAAAGCTGACAAAGGACAGGTACTGTTCATCTGGGGACGGGGGACTTGAGGAAGACTGTGCCAATAATGAGTGGCAGAAGGAATAGTTACAGAGAGTCACTTGCTGAAGGTGAGTACTTTATGGTCTAGGTGTGAGGGAAGCTGTACTAAATTAAGAAAGTCTTTAACTGAACTGGTGATTTTTAGTGAGCAGAGGCATTTTCTTGTGATGATATTCATCTTAAGGGGCTATAGATTTCACTTGTGGTCTAGACTCATTCCTTTAATGAGCTCTTCCTCCCCGTGGCACCTCCCCTCTGCCATGTTGAATCTTGCAGTGTCAAGAGGAAATAAACATTTCTGAAGAGCAGTCCCACTGACCCAGCCTTGATAGCAAGAGCATTGCCCAGACTCTCTCCAGGGCCTACCCAGGCCTGAGTCACTACCACGCCAATTTTCTGCTGTCTACCTAGCTACCTAGCTAGAAGCATAACAGCAGACACCCAGGACCAAGAAGAAAAAAAAAAGGAAATAAATAAATTATTGTCATCTCTGGTCCTCCCCCATTTAGGACCTTGACCATAGCATTGTTCACGAAAAGGGTTATTCATATACTTTGACTCAGTATTTCTATTTCTAGAATTTATCCTAAAAAATAATCAGAGAATCACTCAAGAGTATTGCACTTAAAATTGTTTCATGTCCATAGGGGCAAGTGTCTTTTTTACTGGCACAGTAATCATCATGGTTAAAAGAGCAGGACTGGAGTTGGCCTGCCTAAGGCTGAACTCTGGCTCTGCCAAGTACCAGGTGAGTGACTCTGGGCAAGCCACGACGATTCCGTAAGCCTCCATCTCCTTATCTGGAAAGTAGGGATGATAAAGCTACCTCATAAGAATTTAATTAGTTACTACTATTATACTAACTTATTAGAATGATGATGATACTAACATACGTTCATATAATTAACGGTTCTAGGTAGTGTCACCATAAGCATCTTTACCGCCAGCATTTTTGCTGCATGACCCAGGGGCCATAAGGCAATATTGCCATAAAAGATTAAAATCATGAAAAATAAAAGAGGGGTATTCATTAAACAAGAAATAAGGAAACATGAAAAAGAATAACAAAATTAAAAAGACTTTGTTGCAAAATACAAAATATTTGAATACATTCAAAATGTATATAGTGTAGATTCATGGCAATACTGTGCAAATAATTGATTTTACTTTGTGGCTTGTACCTAACTAAGCACTTCTTTAAAGTATTTCATTCATAGTAGTATACATTTATTTCATCTTCTCATTCAGCATCACATTCTTTCTTTATTTGCTAAAATTTCTTCCTTCATTGAGAGAGGTATCAGTTTCCAAATACTAGGATGTACATTGTAACTGAGCTTTGTATCACAGTGTTTATTTGGTCTTGACATATTGTCACATGCCTGCTGATAGATGTTCCTAAATTCTATGGGAAATGTGGGTTCAAAACCCCACACCACTGTATAGACCGTTATGAAGGTTGTTTATATGATATAAAAATGACAGTACTGTGTCAATGGAGAAATCAAATCAAACTGTCAACCAGTTATTTTTTTATCTTTTATGGCACAACTGCCTAACGGCCAATGAGTTATATGGCAAAAAATGTTTTCCGTGAACATGTTTACAGCAAAGATGTCTACGGCAAAGAGGCTTACAGCAAAAACTCTAGATACAATAATTAATATACTAATACTAATAAAGTACCTAGTCAATAGTAATAGTAATAAATGTTAACTATTAGAAGGGTTATGATTAACGATACATCCTCAATTCCTGGCCCATCACCTGGCACTCTGTACTCAATAAAAACTGATTGAATGAATGGATGGATGGACAAATAAATGAGCAAGGGCGCCTGGGTGGCTCAGTTGGTTAAGCGACTGCCTTCGGCTCAGGTCATGATCCTGGAGTCCTGGGATCGAGTCCCACATCGGGCTCCCTGCTCAGCGGGGAGTCTGCTTCTCCCTCTGCCCCTCCCCCCTCTCATGCTCTCTCTATCTCATTCTCTCTCTCAAATAAATAAATAAAATCTTTAAAAAAAAAACAAAACAAAACAAAACAAATAAATGAGCAAAGATACTTGTTGCAGCATTATAAAGCCAAAATTTGTAAATCTTCTAACATCTAGCAACAGGAGATTGGTTTGACATATTATGGTTCTTAAATATAGTCGGCATAAAGTGTATTTTTAAAGACTATTCACTGACCTCGAAAATGTCCTTTATATAATGTTGGTGGGGGACAGCATACAGTATGTGTAGTATGCACTAATTTTGTAAAATGTTTCCATGCATACATCAGAAGAAAATGGGAGGAGATATACCAAAAGGCAATAATAGTTCTCTCGGGGTGACAAAATAATAGATAATTTTTATTTTCTTTCTTCTTTAAACATTCCTGAATTTTCTATTCTTTTCAGTGAACCTGAGCACAACATCCATTCTAATACTTTTTTTCTTAATCTCATCATGGAGAACTTGGACATTTAAAAAAGTTATCGAGTTAATCTTAACTGATTTAAGATCTTATCCCTTTAGTAAAACATTTGCAATAGACCAATTAACACAGCTAAATATACTGCACTGATACTCTCCTTAAGGAATCTGTTTGTAAAGAGACTTTACTAAATATCATCCAAAATTCAATTTTAAAGACACTCACCTTTATTGTAAAAGCTAACAGGCTGGTTATCAATAATAGCCGTGACCCTGAGGATGGCAAAGTCATAAGGAGCACATATAACCTATTTTTATAGCTTACCTATTTTCTCTTCTCATTTAGTTTAGAAACTAATGTACAAGTTGAGGGCACCTACATGGCTCATTGGTTAAGCACTGGACTCTGGTCTCAGCTCAGGTCATGATCTCAGGGTTGTGGGATCGAGCTCTACATCGGGCCCTGCATTCAGTGCAGAGTCTACTTGGAAATTCCCTCTCCCTCTCCCTCTGCGCCCCCCCCACTTGTGCTGTAAATAACTAAATCAATAAATAAAATCTTGTGTTTTAAAAAAAGAAAGGAACTAATGTAGAAGTTGAAGAATAAAGCTCTGGAAATTGTCATTTATCCAGAGTAAGTAATAATGTATGCCTGCCAAGCCATAAAGAATACTACTTTCTCCACTGATGGATGAATAGATAAAGAAAATGTGATACACACACACACACACACACACACACACACACACACACACACAGAAGAATATTATTCAGCCATAAGAAAGAATGAAATTTTGCCATTTGTGACAACATGGATGTACCTTGAGGGCATTATGCTAGGTGAAATAAGACAGAGAAAGACAAATACTGTATGATCCACTTACATGTGGAATCTTAAAAAAACAAAAAAACTAAAACTAAAACAAGCTCATAGGTACACACAACACATTGGTAGTTGCCAGAGGCCATGGGGGGAGCAGTTGGCAAAGGTGAAGAGGGA
Source organism: Halichoerus grypus (assembly GCF_964656455.1). Taxonomy (NCBI): domain Eukaryota; kingdom Metazoa; phylum Chordata; class Mammalia; order Carnivora; family Phocidae; genus Halichoerus; species Halichoerus grypus. The sequence continues at coordinate 65,693,580 of NC_135714.1, forward strand.
CGGGCAGCTGTAGCTCAGTTGGTTGAGTGACTGACTCTTGATTTCGGCTCAGGTCATGATCTCAGGGTTGTGAGATCAAGCCCCTCGTTGGGCTCTGCGCTCAGAGCGTGGAGTCTACTGGGGATTCTCTCCCTCTCCCTCTGCCCCGCCTCGCCCCCTCTCTCAAATAAATAAATAAAATCTTAAAAAAAACGGTGAAAGGGGTCAACATGTACAAACTTCCATCTATAAAGGAAATAAGTCATGAGGATATAACATACAGCATGGCAACTCTAGTTGATAATACTGTATTGAATAATTGAAAGTTGCTACAAGAGTAGTAAGTCTTAAAAGTTCTCATCACAAGGAAAAAAATATTCTGTACCTAGTGTGGTGATGGATGTTAACTAGACTTATTGTGGGGATCATTTTGCAATATAGACAAATATCAAATCATTATGTTGTACACCTGAAACTAATATAATGTTGCGTGTCAGCTATACCTCAATAAAAAATAATAATAATCAAAGAAATAATACTACTTCAGTTTACCCCGCTTCCTTCTTGGCTCTCAGGGAGAGCCGGTATTGCAGTTACTATAAATACTGTACTTTGGTATGGTCAAAAAATAGAGCAGTCTGATTAATCAACTATCCTGACTAATTATCATCTATGCAACACATGAATTACCACTTTTCAAAAAATTAGGCTGTCACAAATTGCAATTAACACTGCAACTCTCCTGAAGGTTTCCTAATTCTTTGATGAGGCAGAAGGCGCTTCCGTGTCTCTCACGGCGTGAGGCTCACCAGCATAAACGTCGTTTATCCCAGTAGGACGGATGAGGGGAGATGCTGGCTAATAGGAATTTTCAGTCGAGAGAAATGCAAGCAAGCCAGGTTTCACTGTGTTTACAAGGCTGAATGAATGTCTATTGAGCTCTTTAAGCACCTCCTGAGAAAGGCGCTCTATTTGTCGATGTTATAATTATTATTCCGCAGGAATACAATGGTAACATTCTATTTTACAACAAAGAAAATTAGATTACAAGTTTTCCTACAATCCTCCCTCCTCCCGCTAAGATCACACACCGTACAGAGTTACAATGGTGCCAATTACACCATCTTTTCATGCACTATATGCTCCTTGGGCTCTTGATGATCTGAATGGATTTTATACCAAACAGTAGCTACCGGCAGCAATCAAAACAATTTGGAGGAAAATAGTTCCATCTTCCGTGTTCAAGTACTGTTATTGATTTAAACTTCATATTTGCCTCACTTCTTTCTTGGTACAACAAGCAAGCATGTGGCTTCTGTCTGGGCCCCCATTCTGCCTTATCGAGAAGAAGCGGAGGGAAAGCCTGATGCGCACTAGGCCATTTCCATCACTAGTTGCTACAAGCCCGCTTCCATCAAAGAGAGAGTGGTTTTAAGAATTTAGTCCAATCCACCACATCCCTGTCCCCTCACTGCACCTTACAGAATCAGAGGCACCGAGAGGTTAAGGCTTTTGCCCTAGTTTACACAGCTAGCATATTGGCAGAGCAGGGCCCAGATTCTCGACCTCCGGATAGCCTACACGCTCCACTGACTCACTTCCTCGGTGCCCATTGTGTGAAACGCCACATCTTCTCTAAATCACTGATGAGATTTTGCCTGAAAAATAACACTACTCTTTGAGCTAGGTATAAAACAAAAGAAGACAAGAAGGGAGAGACAGATTGTGGGATGGAGGTTAGGGAAAAGAGCCCAGCGTCATGTCTTTGAGGTACCCTCCCACATCACAGCCAAGCTTACTCTCCTGATGCAGGAATTTGGGGTTTCAGTCCTGGCACAATTAGTGGCCCAGGTTTATTTATTTGAAAAGCTGTAACGGGACTCCCTGAAAGAGTCTTTGCAGGATATTTGAAGCTGATGGCCAGAGGCTCTTTAATGAGCAAAGAAATACTCTGACCCTCCCAGCCCTGCCCTGGCTGTCTGAGAGGGGAGGGAGACCTATTCTAACATGGGAAAGATTCAAGGTTTAGGTCAGTATAATTGGCTGATGCTCAACACAAAAGGAAGTTAGTCTGTTTAAGGGGTTAAGTCATTCAGTGTGATATCAATCAGCTTCCAACTCAGCCCTGCAGGGAACTTAGTATTATGAGTCTCAAGAGAGGTGCAGCCTGGAGAAATTGAATCAATAAATGGGAAAGTTGCAATATTATAGGTGTGATAAGAAGCTAAGAGAATAAGCTACACCTCCCCCGAGGTTGGGACTTAACATAAGAGTCACTGTGCTTGTGGGAAAGGGTCTGGCTCATCATGGTGCTGGTGACTGCGGGAGTGCCTAGGTCAACACCAATGACAAATGAGAGGACTGATACTACATAACAATGACAAAACCCACGGTGGCATCAAGGCTATGCCATACCCTTAGGAACCACTCCGCTCAAGGGTAGAGAACCAAAGTTCACCTCAGAAAAAAGTGGGGCATCAATATGGAGCCCTGAGTCAGCCAAGTGCATCAGTGGGTGGCAGCGAGTAGGACTGTAGCTTCCACCAGGCAGTCGGACCAGCCAGGAAGCAATGGTGGCCTCAAAGGAGCAGAGAAAGGGAGCCAGCCCTAAAATGCAGAGCTGCTGCAGGGATGGAGCTAACCATGTGAGAGCCTGGATCCTCCATAGGAAGGAATCCTCCATGGGATCTGCTAGAAAGCTAAAGATCCAAAAGCTTCCCCCGAAAGGGCTTGAGGCAAATGCTATTTTGGCATTCCACTGCTTCATACCCTCCTTGGACTGGTCCACCATCCCAACTGGTGTGGCCTACGTCTGTGAAAGTCCAGATGAAAGACAGCGGGGACAAGGGAGAGGACAGGCGGTCTGCTCTCGGAGAGAAGCACACCATCCCACTAAAGGCTGCTTCAGTTCTAACTCTCCACAGAGGCCCAGATCTGCTCTGCATTAGACACTCAGCAAGATTAAAGAGTTCCGGACAAGGTCACCCCTCGGGCTCCATCAGCCCCACAACCAATACAGTTCAAAAATGACTCAACGTCAGACCAAATCTATAACAGCCACATACTTAAACCAAAGCTTTTTGAAAAAAACACTGCTTCTATCTTCTCTGTTCCTTCCCGTATCAGCCTTGACCTCTCAACTCTCCATGGGCAGAGGTGTGTTTCAGACATCTTTCCACAGCCAAGCAGCACAAGCCATGATGCAGAAGCCACATGTCCACTTTTCTCTACCCTTCGTTTCTGGGCTAATGACAGTAACAACGGCCAACATGACTAGGTGAGAGGCTCTGTGCTAGGCACTTTGCATATATTACTATACATTATTATATTTGATCATTTTATCCACTCCTCCGGGGAACACAATCCTAATCCCTACTTTATCAATGAGGAAAATACAGCACAGAGATACTTATTACCTTCCAAAGGTCACATAGCTAGAAAGACATGGAGCTTGGCCAGGCATCCAGGCAGTCCTCCAGAGCCCACAACCTTCCCCTACATCCCATCATCATTAGACTAGAAGAGCAGCAAGGGATTGGACTCTTTCAGCTCCCCCTGTAGGGAAAACTGAATGCGAAATGAGTTTTAAAAGGAAGCAGTTTTTAAATATACACTGTCTCATCTAAAAACATGCAAATTTTTCTGACTAAATAAAAATGAGCAGAACTGAAGAATTTTGACCCCGATGCCCTCAAACCCACACCAGAGAGAACATTCCAAGTTCACTCTCTGTGAGTCACCCATGCCCAACACTTGCTTGTTGAGTAATGCTAGGAGAGTCCCAATGGGTTCCCACCCAAACTGCATATAATTTAAAGAGCTTTCCCAATCTCCTGCTAAATTTCTCCAACTTAAGTGAGATTTTAAGTTGAGAACTTGGCTTGATTGGCTTAACTTATTTTCATCCATTTCAGAGTTTAAGATTCCCAAATGCAGGGGCACATGGGTGGCTCAATCCATTAAGCATCTGTCTTCGGCTCAGGTCATGATCCCAGGGTCCTGGGATGGAGCATCGGGCTCCCCGCTCAGTGGGGAGCCTTTTCCCTCTCCCTCTGCTGTTCCCCCTGCTTGTGCTTGTCCTCTCTCTCTCAAATAAATAAATAAAATCTTTTTTTAAAAAAAGATTCCCATATGCCAATTACCTTAAATGACACAAGGGTTCCAGGTCAAAGACACCCAACAGCCAAATAACTTTGGTCCTACACCAAATAACTTTAGTCCTACAATGAGCTACAGATACTAGGACAGGCCCAGCAACAGTCACAAGAGTTCCCTTGAGAGAGGAAAGAGGTTCAAGTTTCATCCCTTCGGAAAACAGGACTTAGATTTAGCCAGGGAAGAATCTGCAGATGTCCAGGGTCTAATCGGCACCCACTGGAAATGGTCGCAGTTTAAGCCCAGCCACCTCATGGGTGCATCGAAAGTGTTCATAGATCCTTATTTATCTCAAGGATATAGGTCTGTAGAGGGTACATGGTGATCAGGAAAGGAGAAACCATTTATTAAAACATGCCAGAGGCATCAGCAAACAAAAGAAAATATAATTGTAGAGAGGGTGCCCCTAGTAACCTCCCCCAAAAGATAAGGAAAACACAAATGATCCAAACCAAAAAACTCTGAAAGGGGGTTGAAAAAGAGGGGGAAAAAAAAAAAAACAGGCTTTGTGTTTGATTCTGGAAACATATATTATGCTCACACTGAGAGCTGGCGGGCAGATGGTTGAAGCTCATACAAGGAATATTAAATCTATTGAAACCCTCTCACCCTCCTGATATAACACAGCTCATGCCTAGAGGGCAAGACAATCAGCACACAACTGCCTACAAATCACTCAGATTCTGTCACTAGCTGGGAAATCCTCACTGCATCCTCAAGCACGGGGAGCTTGAATGGTTTGCCCCATCCCTCATTACAGCTCAGGCAGAGAGGGTCAGAAGGCTGAGTCTGTCTGTCTGCCTGTCTCTCTCTCTCTCTGTTTCTCTCTGTCTCTGTCTCTCTCTGTGTCTCTCTCTCTGTGTCTCTCTGTGTCTCTCTCCATCTCTCTCTGTGTCTCTCTCTCCATCTTTCTCTTTGTCTCTCTCTCTCTGTGTCTCTCTCTCTGTGTCTCTCTGTGTCTCCATCTCTCTCTGTGTCTCTCTCTCCATCTTTCTCTTTGTCTCTCTCTCTCTGTGTCTCTCTCTCCATCTCCATCTCTCTCTCTCTCCATCTCTGTGTCTCTCTGTCTCTCTGTGTCTCTCTCTGTATCTCTCTCTCCATCTCTGTCTCTCTCTCTGTGTCTCTCTCCATCTCTCTCTCTCTCTCCATCTCTGTTTCTCTCTGTCTCTGTCTCTCTCTGTGTCTCTCTCTGTGTCTCTCTGTCTCTCTGTGTTCTCTCCATCTCTCTCTGTGTCTCTCTCTCCATCTCTCTCTCTGTGTGTCTCTCTCTCTGTCTCTCTCTCCATCTCTCTCTCTCTCTCTCCATCTCTCTCTCTGTGTCTCCATCTCTCTCTCTCTCTCTCTCTCCATCTGTGTCTCTCTGTCTCTCGCTCTCACACACGCACACATGCACACACAGTGGACGTCTTTGTATTCAGACTGGTTTCTGCCATTGGAGGCAGATATGAAATGAAATGGCACGTGAAAAGCACCCAGCATAGAGCCTGTTTATGGGGCTTGCTATGTTTTTGCCATCTCTTTGCAGGAATAAGAACAGATAATTAGATTTTAAAGGCCAGGAGAAATGAAGTCAACAAACTTTTACCTTGCCCAGTAGTCCTTTACTCTTTAAATCTTCTGATGGGCAATCATTCAACAATGTGGTGAAGGTCACACATGCTCCTCCGATTCTGCCTGGAAATAGCAAAGCACGAGATGAGAAAATCATTCCAAAATAATAGAATATGCTGTATTCCTCTTTTAACCTGAGCATCAAAAGCTCAGTGGCTCGGGGCGCCTGGTTCAGTCAGTTAAGCGCCGACTCTTGATCTTGGTTCAGGTCACGATCTCAGAGTCATGAGATCGAGCCCCAAGTCGGGCTCCATGCAAGCTGTGGAGCCTGCTTGGGCTTCTCTCTCTCCCTCTCCCTCTGCCCTTCCATACCCTCTCTCCCTCTCTATAAATAAGTAAATAAAGCTCAGTGGCTTATGAGTATTTGGGTGACAAGCTGCTTTAGAGCCAGGTTACTCAAAGTATGGTTCACAAACCAATTCCATTGACTTCATCTGGGAGCGAGTTAGAAATGCAGCGTTCCAGGCCCCACCCAGACCTACTGAATCAGAGTCTGTGCCTTAACCAGCTCCCCAGAGCGGACTTGTTTGCTCAGGAAAGCACTGCTCTAAGCAGGCAGTAATCTCGACTGAGAGGTGTGTGCACCTCAGGGCCCACAGAAAATGATCTATAGGGTGAGCAAAGAAATCTTACAGCTTCTATTTTTAAGTGTCTGTCTCTATGTTCGTTTACTTTATTTTTATTTTTGTTTATGATTATCTCAAAAAAGAAATTCAGCTTCTCTACTATTTGACATTTAGCTTGACAGTGATATGTGTATAAACATCAATAAATATATGGAAAGTATGGCCTCAACTTTTTTTTTTTTTAACTGATGAGGGCTTTCCACTTAAAAATTGGGCTGATGGTTCTAGCTAAGCTGTGGTATACTTAGGCCATCTCCCTGTCCAGGAAGCTTCCACTATGACATGTTGACTAGATGTCCACTGTCTCCTCCCAGTGACCTTATAAATATGTACAGCGGCATACAGCAGGGCCCTTCTCCCAGAGCACTCACCACTGTTTGTCCAGCTGTGCTTCACCCAGCACACATCTGAGCGAGCTGGCCAAAGGACAGGGACACATGATGACACTGACACTTCTGTCTGTGATCCTCTCACCAACCCTACCTTACATCCATACCATATACTAGTGTGCTCGAGTCCTTTGCAAGACCCACATATAAACAAATAATCATCCTCCAATAAAATAATTAACTCATTTTATTTGTAGTAAGCACCATGAGGAAAAGTGCAAGAGGGTCAGGGCAAACATTCATAGCCTGGAGGGCCAGGGAAACCTCCATGAGGAAGTGACATTTGTTTGGGGACCTAAAGAACAAACACAACTTAGGAGCATTCAGGCAGGAGGAGCAAGTGCAAAGGACCTATGTGAGGAAGGAATTTGGAACAGATCAGATTCTAGTGTGGTTGGATATTAGTGAGCAAGAGAAAGGGAAGCAGGGATGAAGCTAGAGGGGAAGACAGGGTGCAGATGTTTGGGACCATGTCAAGGATTTGGGACTTTTATCACATTAGACTACTGAGTGTAGGCTGATGTCCCAGTTTGAGCTCATCCAAAAGCAGATCCTGAGGCAAGGACTGGGTATAAAAACTTTGTTTGGGAAGTAATCCAAGAAGCTTGGTGAGGGTTGCCAAAGATACAAATGTAGGGATCCGAAGGGGTACATGCACCCCGATGTTTATAGCAGCAATGTCCACAATAGCCAAACTATGGAAAAAGCAAAGATGTCCATCAACAGATGAATGGATGAAGAAGAGGTGGTATATATATACAATGGAATATTATGCAGCCATCAAAAGGAATGAAATCTTGCCATTTGCAACAACGTGGATGGAACTGGAGGGTATTATGCTGAGCGAAATAAGTCAATCAGAGAAAGACATGTATCATATGACCTCACTGATATGAGGAATTCTTAATCTCAGGAAACAAACTGAGGGTTGCTGGAGTGGTGGGGGGTGGGAGGGATGGGGTGGCTGGGTGATAGACATTGGGGAGGGTATGTGCTATGGTGAGCGCTGTGAATTGTGTAAGACCATTGAATCACAGACCTGTACCTCTGAAAAGAATAATACATTACATGTTAAAAAAAAAGAAGATAGTAGGAAGGGAAAAATGAAGGGGGGAATCGGAGGGGGAGATGAACCATGAGAGACTATGGACTCTGAGAAACAAACTGAGGGTTCTAGAAGGGAGGGGGTGGGAGGATGGGTTAGCCTGGTGATGGGTATTAAAGAGGGCACGTATTGAATGGAGCACTGGGTGTTATACACAAACAATGAATCATGGAACACTACATCAAAAACTAATGATGTAATCTATGGTGATTAACACAACATAATAAAATAAAATTTAAAAAAAAAGAAGCTTGGTGAGGGTTGAAGACAAGGTAGCAAGGCAAGTCAATAAGAGGGTCACCAATGAGCACAGGAGACAATCAGGGTCAATCCTGGAGGGGACCCTCTGGGTGACTGCATGAAACATGCCTTAGAATGTTCCCACTGAGAGGCAGGGAAGTTGGACACATAGCCATCAGTTCTCACCCCCGTTGTTTGCAAGATGTTTCTGTAGTGTTAACTCCCACCTTGTATGAAGATGAGGAGGGGCCTATGGCCAGAGAACGTACTCATCACCTGCAGGTAGACGTCCCGCATGCAGATAGAGTGAACAACCCGCCCACCTCACCCGCGAATGTCCTGGTGTTAGTGTGGAAACTCCTGCATCCTGGGAACCCCCTAAGTCCTGGCAAACTGAGATGACTGGTCACTCTAATAGAAGAACTATCTGCAGGGGACATCTGGAGTAGGTCAAAGGGATATGTGTGGAGCACTGGCAACTGTGAAATGGCATCGAAAGATCCCACAAGTGCACCCTGTCTAGCTCCTGAAATGATATTTTCTTACCAGAAAGACAGAGGCAATGACATATGTTAGCAAAGCCCGGGAGGATTGCAAAGCTGGACAGTACAAAGTTCCAGAATGTAATCCAGGTCATTGCCTATAATAACACACCTGTATTAGTTTCCTAGGGCTGCTAGAGTAAGTCAACACAAATTTAGTGGTTTAGAACAATACAAATTTGTATTATGGTATAGTTCTGGAGGTGGAAGCCTAAAATGGTTGGCAGGGCTGTCTTCCTTTTGGAGGCTCTAGAGGAGAAGGCATTTCCTTGCCTTTTCCAGCTTCTAGAGTCTGCATTCCCACCTGCAGTCCCGTAGCTCTCTGACTTCTGCTTCCATCATGAAATCTTCCTCTCTGACTTTGACCTTCCTGCCTCCCTCTCACAAAGACCCTTGTGATTACATTGGGCCAACCTGAATAATCCAGGATAACCAATCTTAAAATCCTTCACTGAATCACATCTGCGGAGTCCCCTTTATGCCATATAAGGTGACATAATCACAAGTTGTGGGACATCTCTGGGGCGCGGAGGGGAGCATTCTGTCTACAACAATGTTCGTGACTCTAAGGCACATTTCATCATAAGATGTACATTAATTTAGTCGCGGCTTTGATGAGTGGTAACCACTATCTAATTAAACGTATATTTTAAATATGTATCCTGATTTCAGAAATGTTAAAATGTGAACAGCTATACATCTCAGAATTCAGCATCCATGGGAATTCAACAAGCGGAGCAGAGCTGCATTTTTATAGAGGCTCGGGTTCTACATGCAGAACCTAAGCTGAATCCACCGGGGAGTGTAGAGCAGTTAAGAGACAGGCTCTGCCCTCATGGAGATTTCCTTCTGATGGGAGAGGCAGACAATAAGCAGTTACCCAGCGGGTGATGAGTGCCATGAGGAAGAAGAAAGTAGAGGGAGGAAAGAGAGGCTATATGGTAGGGCAGGGAGGAGAGGAGCTCATTCACCTGGACCAGGTCAGGGGAAGTATGTAAGGAGGTCATGGTTAAGTGGAGGCCCAGAAAACAGGCTCAGCGTCAAAGGGCAGTCCAAGCACAAGAACTATGAGGTGGAAAGAAGCTTGACGCTGGAACATTCCTCGGTTTCACGGGAACAATGCTTCCCAACTACCACCAATCCCACGCTGAGGCATAATGCTGCTCAGGTTACATCAGCTATAAAACTTGACAGCAAATTCCATTTTTTTTCTTTTTTTTCTTAAGGTTGGGTGGGAGGTATGGTGGGACAAGAAGGGGAACAAAGTTAGAGCTAAGAAGATTATCTGCTATAAAACTTAAGAGCAGAAACTACCATTGTGTTACTAAACTTGTATTAAGTGCGTCACCTGTGAGCAGCATAGAGCTAGGCCCAAAGGAAACATGATATTCTCATCTTCCTACTTTTTGCTCCCTTAACAACTGGTTTCCTTATTTTGAAAAATCACATGGGCATTTCTTCCCTTGTTTTTTTTCTTTTCAACTTTACAATCACAACACCCCAGTACTTCTACCACCTCCATCCTTACACGCCCGACTCCCACCCTCCCGAAGTTGCCCCTTATCAGAAAGCCAGAACTCTGCAAAGCATATGAGCCTGTCCTAGGGAAAACAAGACACAGGCCTGTCCCCAGACCAGAGATGAGACAACCGGGTCCTGTCCCAACCAGGGTCAGGGGCCAAGACCATTGTCGGCTTGATTAAAGCCCCATCAAAGAGAATAAACAGAAGTCTCAGTCCCTCTCAAGAGAAAGGGAAAAGCCATCTGGAAAATCCCCCACATCGTTATGACAGCTACAAATTGCCAATTATTAATGGCTCCCAATCTAACAGCCAGACTACAACAGGGACTCGATTTGTTAGGAAATGCTGGTGAGGACCAGTTCCCCCAAACAAAAGGGCAAACACACAAGCACAAAGAATCCGCCCACGCCCTCCCGAGAAGTTCAAAGGTTCAGAATCTTGCAGCTTTAGAGGATAATCTGGAGGAGACTCATTAGTGGTGAAAGGGTGAGGCCTCAAGCTGTGGCTCATGACTAAATCATGTAACAGAACACCTTCTTATTAACCTTGACTTACACATCTCAACAATGTTTCCTGACATTAAATTTGCAATCAAGATAGATACAATCAATATAAACACTAGTCAGGGATATGTAGGAAATAGAAATCTGATTTTTTTTTTTTTTTTGTCATTCCCTTGGGTTTTTCAGGAAAGTGAAAATTTAAATTTTAAAATTTTAAAATTTTAAAAATTGCTCACCCACATGCCTGTGAATCTGATGGTTATTTTACAAATCATTACAATGACAACAATATATAGTCTGGCAACTCAATTGTCATGGATGTTTAACTTAAACCTCTAGCTTTCAGAAGTAAATTTATATAACTCTATTATTGTTAGAACAGTCATTTTAAAGTCCTATTATTCCACATGTAAAGTATCTTGACCCAAGTCCTACGGGAAGCAAGGAGGGCCTGGAAATTTATAATTATATTTGGCCTAAACGTGAAACTGTAACCAAGAAACCAGGAAATTTTCAATAATAGCCTGGACTAAGCTGAATACTTTCCAAACCATAAATCATAGGTTTGTTGGACACCCTTTCAGGTTAAATGATGCAAGCAATTTCAGTGCAGGCTGGTGTGATGCCCACCGAAATGAAATGTGAACCAATATCTACAGGGAGATGTTCAGCATGATCCATGAGGATTTAACCATAAGTCACTCATTAGTGTTAACGGAGCATGGCTCTCAACTTCCAGATGATACCTTGGAATGTTACTGCCTGGAGAAAAGGTAGATCAAGGCAGTACCAGCTGTGATCTGGGAAAATTGAAGGTAAATAAAGTGTTATCACCTATTAGAGGTGGAGGGAACTGAAAGCCCAATCTATTTTTACGAACCTGTCAACACAGCATATTTTATATAGAAACTCATCTGCCATTCATCATCAAAAACTACCTTTGACTGTGGTTGTTCTGCCCCCTCTTTGTAACCAAGCTGCCTAAACTGATGAGGAAGGCAGCAATTCTATCTTATACTTTTGGCTCTCTCAAAATCTAGCTTGGTGTTTTGGTCATAATAGATGCTCAGTAAATCATTCTTGATGAGAACGAAAAAGGAGAAGGGGGAAGAACAGGATATAAAATATCCTCAGTCGTCATCTTGAGTACGAAGAATAATCACAAGTAATCAACAGGACCAAATGAAGCAATTTTGAAACAGTTTTCCTCTTGTGATTTCAGGTAAGAATGCCCAACACCCCTAATTAAGCCCAGGTCTAAGTTTAGAAGGTTCCATTTTGTCATTTACATTGGCTGTTCCTCAGCTTAGATGGAGTACTTCTTGGTCTTCTTGTCGCTCATTCAACTGGGGTTAGTGTAATACATTTAACCTTAATGGTGTTTACTCTACACTCGCTCAGCTAACAGCAAGACTTGACAACTGGATTTTTATTTAAGTGTTCTCTTGGATGGCATCCTAGTGAGATAAGATAGAGCAAAAGAAATAATGTCTGCAGGCACACATTACTAATGAGGGGTGAAGTTAATTGGCGTGTGGGCCACAGCACTCATTCCTCGCTTGCGGAGCCATTCGGCGTCGTTAACAAAATTCTAAATCCCAGTAGTGCTTTGTAATACTCCCTGTTTTACAAAAGTTCATAACTTCCTCTCAGAGTTGGCAATCGTTCTTGAGAAAGGTTGATTTTCTTAAATTAGGTAGTCAGGGATATTAAGCTACCTGCGGCCTTTTCCACCTATAGGCATCTTTCTCCTGTTCCAAAACTAGCTACATGTGCCAAGCACCATGGTAAACATTTTATGCACAGTACAGGGGCAGAGCAACCTTGAAAGGTCCATGTTTCACAGGTGAGGAAGCTCAGAGAGGTTAAATAATTTGTCAAATGTCACACAGCTATCCAGTGAGGGAGCTAGGAACTGAAACCAGTTCCTAGATTCTAAAGCCCAGACTCTTCACCGATACACTTTTAGCCTGAATCTTCATCCCACTCTCATGAAGCCAGGCCTGAACCCTTTCTCTCATTTCATTTGGAACAACTTACCAATTTTCTCCTCTTCTGGGAGTGGGGAGTGCGGCCAGAAATTATACTGACAGGTGGAAATCTGATTTCCCTTAAAACTCCGCCATGTCTATGATTCCACACTTTGTAGAGACATTATTTATTATTATCATCATCGATATTACACTAAATCACAAGGCAGCACTATATTTTTCCGAGTTGACCTAAATTAAAGAGATGAAGCTGAGCTCTCCATTGAATCAAACTAACTCTATAAGACCTGGCGAGTTAGTGTTCCAAAGAAACAAATAAAACAATTTATAAAACAAAATGAACCAATAGATGCCTCCATCCCAAGTTGTTTGAAAGGAAGTTGAGACCTGCCTTTGAAAGAAAAGTCCTAGGTGTGGCAGAAATCTCAACCCATGAAAGCAGTTACCACTTGACCATTATTGTTCTTCCCAAAATATCCTACATGCTAAAATTGAAACTTAGGAATATAGAAAAGATGTAAACGAATAAACAAAAACCTCATGATCTCAGCACCCAGAGACAATCCCTATTAGTAGTTTGTATAATTCCCTCCCTCCTATCTGCTTTCTGTGTAGTTTTTATGTAGCTGATTTCACATCACAAATACAGCTCTTGATTTCTGAGGAGATTTGGGGAAGCATATGGGCACTCAGTTTTATCCTTAGCATATTAAAATAATAAACATTGGTCAGATTTTCTTCTGAAAGGTTGACTTTCAGAATACATATCAGCTTAAATTCATTGATTTAAAGGAGTTGACCCAAAGGAGCCTACATTTATTCAAATATTACTGTTATATAATTCCTTCAGGTTTCCTGAACTACATAACTTCATAAATTTCCCTAATGACAGGAAAACTCCAGTGAGGATTACACAATTCTGCGAAGTCAGGAGTAAGCAAAAAGGAAATTAAAAATGTGAGAAAAGGACATTAAACAGACTTTATTCACTTGTTTTAATTAGTATAGCTAAATTTTAATTATCACAATTCTTCAACAGACACTAGTAAATGTGCTGAAAGCATCTTGGAAAATTAACAAAGCTTTAATACTACCAGGCCTTGTTTAATTTTATTCTATTCTGCATTTGCAAAATAAAGAGTGATTTAAGCAAGAAGGTAGGGCATTTGGAGCAGGCAAGTAAAAGAGAAGGTTTGCCTCGTTTAAGTAATTCATTCGACTATAATCTTCATGAAGGCAAGGATGTATGGACCTCATTTATTGTCATAGACATAGCATCTAGCATAGCGAGTGAGTGAATGTAAAAACGAATGAACGATTATATCTCTTGTCTCCTCAAAAGGGCTACAAAATTCCCAAAGGCAGAGACTGTAACTTTTATTTCTTCTCCCTAGACAAAACATCAATAGAGGATTGAGTAATCAGGAATCAGTCAATAGAAACATTTTCTGGGGAGGAAGAGCTTCCACCATCCCCCAGTGAGAAAGACAGAACAGTCTAGACTCTGAACCCACAACACAACCCAGCTAAATTACTGTGACCCAGGAGGTGCAGAACTCTGCTGTTTCTCCTCTCATGAGGTTAACACCAGGGACTGTGAATGCAGGGGGGTGGTCAAGGTCTATACTCCCTAATCCACCCAAGTGTTTCCACTTGCCTCTTCTTATGTACATTTGAGGAGGCTTCTCTCTGTTATGGGCATTATTTTACCTAAAGATACGAAAGTTTTGGGGAATGATGAGTTGGAAGGCTGCCTTCTGCAGGAGGGTCTCCTGATTCCAGCACTGTACCATCTGATTCCTGATTCATCTCATTTCAGCTCTCATTTGCCACCATCAGACTAGATACTGGATTATGCCACCAGCCCAACACCTCAATTTTATCATCACTTGATTCTTAACATGTCCAATTAATTCGACCCATTCCTTGGCTGAATTTGCTGCTGACGGGCATATGAGTTTCAGATCCCGTCCTCACCCTGGTCCCTAACATCTCCCTGAGCTATCACTTACAGCTGTGGTTGGCCCCTTTCTGCCTGCTTACCCACAACCACCTGCCTCTCTCCACCACCTCTCAGAGCCACAAACCACAGACATTAGGTTCTCCACAGAAGTGAATTTATATTCCTGAAAATGAAAGACTTTCAATTATTCTGAAAGCAACATACACACACACACACACACACACACACACACACACACACACACACTTTAAAAAAATTGATACAATACAGAAAACTACAAAATAGGCCATAAAGCTCCCTTATAATCAGACACCCAAGGAAAAATCACTAGTATCCTCTTATTGTGCATTCTTGTGTGTTCCTTCCTAATTCAACATGTAAGGGTTTTGACAGAAGAACTTTGTTATCTGTGTTATCCATCAGTTTGGATTGAGAGTCACAAGAAGAAGAGACCTTAGTGTTATGAGCCCATGATGTAGTCAATAAATAGCTTCTGGCACTAATTGTGGAGTAAATCAGTTGCCAGGAACAAAGGTATGAGGGATCTGTCACAATCCCACACCTGCTTGTTTCTCTGGTTGAATGCTTTGACTTCAATAACATTTTCATTTAGAATGCTTATCAGTGGCATATGAAGAATAGAGAGAGAGACGTAAGTAAGAATGGTTTGGTGTAATGGTTCAAATCGACTTTTGCTTTCCTCCAGTCAATTTTTTCAACCCACTGGGCTTACTTCCTAACAATGCAAATTTGATTCTTTCATAACCTACTTGAATTATAGGCATTGGCTTCTGTAAGTCAAGTGCTATATGGATTTTAAACCTTATATAATCCTGGGTATGTCTGAAGTCAGATTAGTCTTTACGGTACCAAACAAACAAAACAAAACAAACCAGACTTAAGAGAATCTCTTCTATCCAAATGCTTGCATTCCACAAGTAAAGGTGAATTTTATATGAATGTATGTATATACATAAGTCTTACAGAAGTCTGACATAAGCAATAGTTTTATTTCACCTCTGTATGTGTATCTCTATTCAGACTTAAAGCTTTGTTATATTGATAATTAATTCCAAACACAAAAAGGGAGACAGAAACATTATCAGTAGGTATAGGTGTTAGTCCTTCTTGCTAGGGACCAAAGAGCAGCATTCAGTCATCTGTGTATGTATCTAGATGTCTAGGGATGTGTGTTGGGATGTGTTATATATATTTATATGTACTATATGTAACATTGCAGAAAAATAAATACCCCCCCATCTAAAGTCAATGTATATGAGGAGGTTTGGAGTGTAATCAACTCACCACCCCCCTTCAGAGAATCACTGTGGTATGTAAAATAAAAGCACAAAGCTGTACCATTTTGCCTTTTTCTTTCAGGAACTAAATTTGCATTATCCTTCTGCCATATGTTCAGGTAGCTTTCAATGGTACCTCATGCAGCTGTGTCACTGAATTCCCCAACCTTAATGAATAAACTAATTACAGTCTGAAATGAACTCTTGCAGACTAGCTATCTCCTGCCATAGATCAAGAAGAGAACTTTATTCCCACAACTATCTGCTAATTTGCATGAGCCATAAGAAATGCACTAGAGCCTCCTTCCTTACTCCAGCTGGGTAACCAGAGCCACATCAATAGGACAATATGCCATCGGTATTCATTCTTCACAGTTCAAGTTTGCAGCAGTAAATTTGCCACTGTCATGATTCTCGAGTATAACTGCAACTAGGACACTATTGATTAACTTGAGTCAGATGGCAGTGTGTTGCTATAATTGTTAGTTTCACTGCATTAAATTTTACAATTGAGCACGATTATTCATCTGGGCCTTGGAGCTGTTTGTTTACAAACACTTTCCAAAGAAAGGTCAAAATAAAGGTTTGATCATTTGAAGAATTTTAGAATAGTAAGAGTCATCTTATCAAACACAATGATGGCGGAATTGATGGCAAAAATTATCAAGAAAACAAGCTAAGGAGAGAGGACACTATATAAGTCAGCCTACATTCTCTGAATTCAACATCTATCCTGCCCCTTGGATAGGGATCCTGCTGTATCTGTTAATTATAACACTGGTTTGGATTCCAATTACATGGTTCTCAGATGATTATAACCTTATGGTGGCTTTGTAGTCAAATTAACTCTTTCTCACCAGCAGCAAGTCACAAAATTTTAAGAGACTGACTACAGAGCACCCCAGGCTCTTTGGCTTCTTTCTCCTTCAACATGCTTGCAAAGTTTCCCATTAGAGTTTTAGAATTCCAGAGCGAAAGCTGGGTAACCTATCACAAAAGTGAATGTTGGGAGGCCTGGATTCTAGCAGTTTTGTGCAGTCTAGCTCTGGAACTCAGACTCAAAACAGCTTCTACTTCCTTTTCCACCACGTGGTGGGTAACGAAGTGTAACGAAGCTCTACTAAAACACGTGTAGCAGTGGACATGCCTTTGAGGCCTACCTGCATTTAAGATGCCAGTGGGATCATTTTTACTTGACCCTCTCTACCCAGGTCAGACCTCTGTTGCTTATTCTATTCACAATATGTTCCGATACTCTCATCCAGAACATTCCAAAATTATCATTACCATCATCAAAATGCGATGTTTAGAATATATTTCAGAATTCCTTTCCAGAGCTAAAGATGTTCCCCTGTAGTATGTTCAACATCTCACAAAAGCACATGATTGTAAGGTCAACTTACAAATGTAAGGAGATCATAAAGTCTTTGCAACAAATAAGATTAAATTTAAACCATCCTGATCAAAAAATGGTCCTCACATTTTTCCTTAGAAGAATAAAAGTTGGAAAGTAGGACTAGAGACAGAGTATCCTAATAATGGAATAATATTGAAAAGTAGAATTATTATTGTAATAAATTCCATTTATATAGGATGGTACAGTTTGAAATTTTTTCACATGTATTTGTTTCCTACATTATATAATCCCTCTGTAATTCTAATATCACATGATGAAATGAATTGGTGTCTAGTTTCATACAATACCTTTATTTTATTGATAACATAAATCCAGATCTTTTCCTTCCATACTTATGCTTATGCTACTTGTTTTCCTTCCCAGGTTTGTCATACCCTGAAACATCCTGAACTGCCTTCCATTTGTATTTCACTTTTTCTCTTATTCCATTTCACCTGTAGCAAAATAACATTTACAAGCTAATGTAGTCTGACAAAGACTCCAGACGGCACTGGATTAAGCATTTGGTTAATCTGCCCAGTACCATGTTAGGCCACAGACCCTAAAAACATTCTAGAACTTACACACAGGTATAGAGCTGTTCATTTCTCCAGTATAGTATCTAAATCCAGCAGAGGTCCTCTGATGACTTATGACAACTACTCTCCTCTCCCAAAAGAAAAAACAACCAATATTCAACATGAATGACCTAAGGAAGCACCATCTCTATCAGGGAGTGTGCAGTTTCCTTCTTTAGGTCTCAAGAGTTAGTACCAGGCCCTACATCCTGTTCTGAAAAGAGGGTCCATACTTGTATCAGTTAGGGTCTTAGCAGGAAATAGATGCCACACTCATATTGGGCCATTAGGAGCAGACCTAAAGTTTAGGGAAACCAGTAAGGGATAGAACTATACACTGGAGCTAGTAACATAGGGAGAGGAGTTTGAGGGGAGAGAGATTACCACCCAGGGCCTAAAAAGGCAAGGATAAGGCATGGGTTTATCAGAACCCAGGGAGAAGAGCTCTGGGAAGGGCCATGCCTGACTCTGGAGCTATGGCCTTCAAGAGAGGGAAGCAGCCAACCTATGGTGACCCAGCAGGGAGGAACCAGGACTCCCTCTCCTCCCTCTCTCAAATGTCCTATCAGTTCCCCCCACTCATCAAACCCAACCAAGAAGCCAGAAGGCAAGGGGATCTCCTTAAGGCAGTACTTACTGGCCAACTTCCTGGGCCCAGAGAAAAACAAAGAGAGGATCTGGAGGAGCAAACAGGCAGAGATCCAGTAAAGTGGATTAGCTAACTGAATTCCATCAACACTGGGGGGGGGGGGGGCAAGTCTCCTCTAATGTCACTGAGAAATAGCCAAAGTCCTTATACCTTGAAGTATTCTGCATTGGTATTAGACCATAATATTTCCCAAGTAATTTTTTTTTCTTCTTTTATGCACAATAATTCAGAATTTCAGAATCCGGAGCATCACATAAATAAAATAGACCCTTACAGAATGTCAGCTTGAAGGCAACTCAGAGCATTTAAGTCCTGTAGCAAATACCACATTCAGACCACCACAGAGAAGAGGTGATCAATATGACGTTCAAAAATGGCCCATTAAAGTTGAGATTTTTTAAAAAGGAAATAAAAATGGCCCAGTTGTCCCATCCAATGGCATCATCTCTACTGGCATACTATTTGACATCGTCGAGGAACCCATCGTACTCCCCACATTATCTTGTGCCTTGGTCTTCATAATGTTGCTAGTTCTTGCTTCTCCTTCTCACTCTCTGACTGCTCTTCTTATTCTTTTTTCTGGTTTCTCCCGTCCTGCCCCCAAACTAAATGTCAGTGTTCCCCAGGTAGTTGCCCTCCCTTCCCCTTGTCTGCATACTCTCCTGAGCAAACTCACCCACTTCCAGGACACACCTGCATGTCCACACCACAGCTGTACTTTCCAAATGCATGATCCACAGCCTTTCCTCTCCAGTCCGTCTGTCTCACTGCTACCAGAGTTATGTTTTTTTGTTTGTTTGTTTGTTTGTTTTAAGATTTTATTTACTTATTTGACAGATAGAGACACAGTGAGATAGGGAACACAAGCAGGGGGAGTGGGAGAGGGAGAAGCAGGTTTCCCGCCAAGCGGGGAGCCCGATGCGGGGCTCGATCCCAGGACCCTGGGACCATGACCTGAGCCGAAGGCAGACGCTTAACGACTGAGCCACCCAGGCACCCCCAGAGTTATGTTTTTTAAAACACATCTCTGATCATGTCACTTTTCCATTTCAAAATCTTCAGTGGCTCCCAGCTATCCAGGATAAAATTTCTTCTGAATATAGCATTGAAGTCCTTGTGGTCATATCCTGCTCTCCAATTATCACCCACAATTAGGCAGAACACATGGACCTTACATTAAAAAAAATTATTCCAGGGGTACTTGGGTGGCTCAATCGGTTAAGCATCCAACCCTTGATCTCAGCTCAGGTCTTGATCTCAGGGTCATGAGTTCAAGCCCCATGCTTGGCGGGGAGCCTACTTGAAAAGAAAATTATTCCACCATGCACTTTCACGTAACTTTGCCTTTTCTCATGTTATTTCCTTCCTAGTGTCTTTCCCTGATGAACTCTTGTTCATCCTTCAAGGACCAATTCAGATGTTCCCTACTCTGTACGCTTTCCCCAAACTTCCTAGGAGACTAAACAGCTCATAGTCCGACAAAGCTACTATGATACAGTAATAGGACTAACTTTTTACATACCCATCTTATTTCCTGGGTTGTGAGCTCTTCTGGGGCAAAACCATGTCTCATTAATCTTGGACACAATGTTGAACATAGAATAAATGAAAAGTACATTTTTGCTAACTTAAATATTTTCACTATTATAGATAGTAAGTCCTACCTAGGAAGACGAACATTCTTGAACAATGAAAGCTTGAGTAGATATAGAAAAGAATTGACCTAAGATGTGCAAAGTCAACATTCATCAGGTAAGCCTGGGTTTTAGACAGAAGTAGCATGAAGGTTAAGAACATGGGCTCTGAAACTAGACAATTTAGATTTAGGTTTGCCAGATAAAACACAAAGCATTTATTTAAATTTGAATTTCAGATAAACAATGAATAATTTTTTAGTGTAATTACGTCCCAATTATTGCAAAAAGAAGGCAAGTATGGCATGGGTATCGTGTGTGTGTGTGTGTGTGTGTGTTTCCCTCTGAATCTGACAATTCTACCTAGGGTCAAACCTTGATTCTGTGGCTTCCTGGCTGTGTGACTTCAGACAACTTAATTAATCTCTCTGTCCTTTGGTTTCTCATTTTTAGATTGGGATAATAAAAATCTACCTCAAAGAGTTATTGTACAGATTAAATGAGTGCATACATACATAAAGCACTTAGATTACTGACTGTCAAATAATAAGTTCTTAGTATTAACTATTTGCTACATAATGGCCATTATTTTTTTAAGCTTTTATTTTTGAGTAATCTCTACACCCAACATGGGGCTCGAACTCACAACCCTAAGATCAAGAGTTGCATGCTTTACGGACTGAGTCAGCCAGGTACCCATGGCCATTATTATTATGAGAAGTTTTATCCTTATTTTAATGCTTATCTCATTAAGATAGGTTTTATGCCCATCTTAATGCTCATCAACAATACTGAACATTAGGGGGCGCCTGGGTGGCTCAGTCATTAAGCGTCTGCCTTCGGCTCAGGTCATGATCTCAGGGTCCTGCGATCGAGTCCCGCATCAGGCTCCCTGCTCAGCGGGAAGCCTGCTTCTCCCTCTCCCCCACTTGTGTTCCCTCTCTCGCTGTGTCTCTCTCTGTCAAATAAATAAATAAAATCTCTATTAAAAACAAAAAACAAAAAACAATACTGAACATTAGAAATGTCTTTCTTCTTCATTATTAACAAAAAAGACATTCAAACGTACAGGACCATGCTACTGCTGATTCATTTTACCGCCAAAATGGCCCAAATTGAAAAAAGAAAAAAGAAAGTAACTATGTGAGGTGATGGATGTGTTAATTAGCTTGATTGCAATAACCATTTCACAAGGTACATATATATTAAATCATCATATTGCATACCATCAAAACATCACATTGTACAACCTAAATATATACACTTTGTCAATCATACCTCAATAAAGGTGAAAAATTAAAGTTGGTTATAAATAAATGTAACTTAAATTAATTTAAAAATGGTTTAAATCTAACTGCAATAAGGAATACCCTAAAGATCTCCATTCAAACAGAGATATGTTAGCTGAGGACAATAATTACTAATAACAGAAGCCAAGCAGTTTTATCTTAAAAAATCTTACATGTTTGCAGGCACAATTCGTTCTTTCAAGTCTCTGAAATGAGTCAAAACTAACCAGTGAGAAATTCAACCCTACACAGTATAGTAAACTATTTTAGTGATAGGAAAAAAAAAAAAATGATAAAAAGATCATGTTCTAATGTCAGGGAATGAGAATCTCATTTTCAGTCATGAAAAAGAAAAAGAACTTTAAAAACCACTCATTTTCACCCACATGTAAATTTATCAGCTCCATTACAGCAACACCTTAGGATTATTATGCTAGACTTCAAACCCACCCGGATGGTGATTACTACAAATCATATCACAGGATCATCGGCCAAGTGTAATACTGTACAGATTGTTAGAGCATGTGTCTCTATTGTTTTGCCATTGCTTGTCCAGTCAGAGTCCAAATCCCCCTCACGAAAAGCACAACCAAGTGAAGAGAGAAATATGCCTAGTAAGAAATGGCTCCACAAGCTCATATGAATATGCTCCAGTGGGAAATACCGTCTCATTCATTACTATTAAAAACATGCACGCACACAAACACACAAACACTGAGAGAGAGAGAGAGAGAGATGGGCATGTCTCAAAGCAATAAAAGGCCTGCAGAGAGGGGAGGTAAAATATGCTTGCTGAGCTATCATTACCAAACGGGTGGGGGGGGGGAGGCCTGAAATCAACAAAGGACCAGTCATGGGAAATTTATAAGTTAATATCGGTCACACCTGCAAATTACTACAGTGAGCCCCCTGACCAAATCCATAATACAATTTAAATGGATTTGGTGAGATATTTATATATCCCTTGGAGTTCCTGAAATGCTCTGAATCTAAATTTGTCAGTTATCCCAATTAAGTGCAGTGGAAGCGAGATCTACAATGGGGCAGAGGAAGCGGGTTTCACTGCACCATTCGAGAACAGGGCTTTTCTGGGAAATCTGTAATGCAGTCATCCATGCGGCTTGTGACTCAGGTTGTAAATTTATTGTTTCTATTTAATGGCCAATCAGGATATTTGTCCCCCGTTGCCTAAACATTACAAGACACTCAGATGCCTTAGAAAACCCCAAACACCAAACACTCTACTTGTACCTTCCATGAGTTCGGCAAAGCATGTATTTTGAGCTGTTCGCCAAAATAACCCCATCTGAGTGACAATTTACACACATGTCACATCATTTCACCTCCCTTGTTTTCATGGAAAAGGTCAAAGCCATCAAGCCGACATGCTTAGCCAGAGTCGGGAGAGTCATCATTTCTCCACCGTGAAGTGCAACTCACTCAGCAAATGAGGCTAATCATTCAGCAAGTACAAGGAAAAGAGATTATGAGATCATAATTTTCTCACCAATTGAGAATCACTGCGCATAAAAATAGAAATTAATAGGGAAAAAATTCAGAATACTTACCAAGAAAATAAGAGCACTAAATAAAATGATCTCTCATCTGGGAAATGAATTTCCATTTCAAGCAAAGCAGAAAGCTCTCAGATATATCCAAGAGACAAGCGAGCAAGAAGGCACACTGACCTGTAAACAATTTGACTGTTGCTTTAGTCTCAAAATAGGATTTATGACGCAGAATGCCCTGAGTGGCCTTGCAGATGCCACTCACCTGCAGTTGGTATCACTCTTTCTGCTGGCAAATGGGAAATGGTTCTGCTCTCATTTATTTGGCTACAAATATGAACAGTCTCTTCCTAAACACGTTAGCAAAAGTGTTGTAAAGACTGATGAGGCTAACTAATGGGAGCACACTGGAGTGCCCTGGCTTTTAAAACCTTATAAAATTCCTGCTTAACGTTTTCCGGATGAGAATCTCGCAACAAAAAAGATTCTTTAATGATGTAGGAAGAAAAGATTCTTTCTCAGCTTTTATGCGTTCAGGAGAGCCTAGACAGAATTAATTTTTCTATGGAAGAAATAAATAATAGATCTTAGGGAAAGTCTAGTTAATCCCAAAATTGTATTCGAAGGAGGATGAATTCTTTGAAAGAAAAGACTGGGGGGCCCTCTTGCTCAGCCAAGCACCTTGGTTGGTGTTGCACATGCCAAGGTTGTCCTGGGGTGTGAGGCTGAGAGTGTTGACATTTTCTGAATAAAAGAGTGAGGAGAATTGGAGCTCCTGAGAGCAAGCATGGAGAAATGGCTGAGACAAAGGAGACAGAGAAGCCAGCCAGACGGAGAGAGGCTGGGCTTCCAACAGGAAGTGATTTGACCAGGAACACATACCCTTGTGATGTGTAGCCAAAAACCCCTCTAAGGACAGGAATGTTTAACACATGATTGTTAAGTTATATTCTGTGATGTGTGATGTGGCGAGGTGACTCCTGCCTTTGGTTCCACAATCCTCTAGTAAAGATTCTGGTGAATGAAACACTTTGTGGCTGGAGGGATCAAGAAGAAAGGGCCTGCCATACGGGACAGAGATAAAGGACCATTCCAAGACGCAGAGCAGAAAAAAGGGATTCCCCAGAAGTCACCCTGGGAGCCAAGTCCCCCAGGATTTGCAGGAATCTTGGGAATGGTATTGGCAACCATCCAGGGGATGGTTCCAGGGTTTGAGCCCTGCTTCTCCAAATCTCCAGGGGCAGAGTAACCAGCTGATGTCTGGGTACAGATGCTTAAACTATTCCTGTCCCTTCACCTACTACCCCTGTTCTGTGCTTTAACTCTGCAGGAGTTCTGTCTTCATATAGTCCCAGGGAGGGAGACTTATATATCATATACATAAGTATTTATATATATTATATTTATATATATATTATATTTATATATATATTATATTAGAACGTAATTAATCTGAATACTCTGATCCATAATCTACTCACCAGTTGTTAGCTCTATACTTTTAAAATGATTGTCATCCAGACCACTGATAACGCACACAGGCAAGCCCCAATGTATCTCCACGCTAAATTCCAAAGGTACACTTTGAAGACAATTGGTTGGATCTGGGAGTACATTTTTCCCATAGAAGTAATGTTATAAATCAACTGTTCTCAAACTTTAATGCACGAAGGAGTCACAGAGGAGGCTTGTTAAAAATAGATCCCTGAGCTCTACCACCAGAGATTCTGATTCTGGGATGGAATCCAGTAAGCAGCGTTTTGATTAAATACCAGGTGATTCTGATGCAACCACACTTTGGAAAATATCATTATCTGTAATAATAAGATTTTCTTGAGAGCCCCCACAAAAGCTAACTTAACCCATAGTATAACTGAAATAGGAGTCATGATCATTTTTAGCTTTGAACACCCCTCCCCTAGTCTCAGAACCTTAGGCTGAGAGCCCAGTACCTCTGAGCATCCAGAGGAGGCAGCCCCTCTCATAGGGGCTAAGTAGAGTGAGATAGCAGCAACTGTCATATAGAAGGGTTGCCCATAATTCACATTTCCCCCCCTGAACTTGTCACCCCATACAGAATTCTAATTAAGATCCTAGTGGCTTAAAAGAATTAAGGTAGCACCTTAACTTACTTCACTTACAGCCAACTAATAAAACTGAGACAATCTAGCTCCATTAATTTCTGTGTGATGATAATATTTCCAGAAGAACACAGCTTATTTGGGGTGTTTTTTTTTTCCCATGGAATTAATTGAAATTACAGAATTTCAAATAATTTCAATTATAGAAGCCAAGTCCCAAAACAAAAATTTAATTGAATGTTGTTTTCCTTGGGAATAGGAAAATACACCAAACCGCTTATGATAGAGAGGTCTTCAGCAGCATAGTGTCCAAAGTGATAAAGAAAAATAAGAGAAAGGACAAGAATTGTTCTAAGTGGCTGAAAGATGTCTAAGATCTTTTGCATGATGGCCTGCCAGAATCTCAGTCCGGCAAAGATTGCTAAAAGACACTAGACACGAACAGGCAATTTTTAACTTAAAAAAAAAAAAAATCCATCAAGCTTATAGCAGAGTAACTTCTAGACCTTGAATGACACAACATGACGATTTTATTGGCTGACCTTTCAAGACAGAGAAGATCTAATTAGACACTCTGATGTGCAGGTTCTGAATTATGATGAGCAAGCAGGGATCTCTATTCCCCCCACTGTTGCGGCTAAACATTTGGGAGTAATATTGCTAATTAAAATGCAGCATTCCAACCTGAAAGCAGAGCTCCGTGCTCTAGTCCATCCTGGTAGAGCCTGCTGCTTCTTGCCACCCTCCTCAACATGCTGCTGACTACTTCCCACCAAAGAGATGCCCCTTATTACAATTTTTAATGTATTTCTATAACAGATGCAACGTGTTTACCTGGGTGTCTGAAGACTGAGTCTCTTCAGGTGGGTAATCATTTGAATGAGGAAAGTCAAGAGATCACTATAATCCCCACCTCACCTCTTGCACAAAATAAATTCCATGTGGATTAAAGATTTAAAGCTAAAAAATAAACCCACAAAATACTAAGAGAACACACGAGCATGTTTGCCACAGAATTTCTAATCGTAAAAACCCGGCAAAAATTTTTCTAAACCTGAGTATCCAACAGGAAGGGAATAGACAAACATAAATTATGGATTATTCATGAAGTGAAATAATAGGTACCTACTAAAGCAGCTCTTAAAAGGAGGAGGTGGGATTTTATATTCTGTCATAGGAAGATGTCTATGGCATTGATAAGTGGAAAAGGAAATTAAACTAAAGTATGTGTTTCAAAAAATATGTGTGTGAGTGCATGCGTAAAAGAAATTCGGGGTGTGTGAGACAGGACTAAAGAGATCCTGGGGAAAAATGCACAAACTGTTAACACTGGTTCTACCTAAGGGCAAGAGCACAGAACATCATCTCTTTGGATACATTATGCCTTTCAGTGTAGCTTGAACTTTTGCTATAGCAAGAAAGTACAATGGAGTCACATCATTAAAAACACTTAAAGTGATAAATTCCACCCTGCCCAAAGTGAAAAAGGGGAGAGAAAAGATCATTTAAATTGTGCAATTATGGTTAAAAGTGTAAAGCAAAGCAATTAAGAGCAAGAGCACTAGAGCCAGACTCCCTGAGTTCTAATCCCAGCTCTGCCTCTTTCTAACTGTGCAAGTCACCTGACCTCCCTGTATTTCCACTTCACTTGTTAAAAAAACGGGTATAATGAACGCCACATTTTCCCCTTAGTCCACTTCAGCGTTTAACCTCTCATAGCATGAACATCTTACTGAATTCCACAGGATTTTAGTATTTAAAGATCTATATTTCTGATACAACATGGCCTCTAAACCCAAGTCAACTACTTTTCGACTGAAATAAGGGTTTGTTTCAATGACAGTGGGAAAACCGACTGTGTCCAATTTATGGAAAGATAATATATCGGTCTTCATCGTCCCGTGTAAATATGGCCACCAATACTTAGTCCAGGAGCAACTTAAGGGAATTTCCAGAGTGACTTTGGGTATGTTCAAATTTTTTTTACACACTGGCTTTAGAGTTGAACCACAGTATAAAATACAATTACTTTTTTAAATCAAAGAAGCAATAAACTCCTCCGAGTTTGTAATAATATAAATATAGTAATTATAAAAACCATCAGACCTTCCACATTGCCTAAATTGACCTCTTAACTTTCCTCTTATACATTTTTATGTTTCAAGGGTTTCTGACTCTTCTTCTCTCTTGACTCACTTTGTACTTTAGCTTGGCTTAAAAAGGAAGGGTGCTTGGGGGAGAAAAAACCCGCAGTTGTAATCTCTGAAACAAGGCATTCCCGCATTGGTGCTGGCAGCTCTGTGGCCTGGAAACCCACATTCCTGGGACGGCTAACAGGACCCCATACCTTCTGGGCATTGGCATCCCAGGCACTGGTATTGGCTAGCGTCAGCAACAGAGACAGGGGCTTCAGCATGCCCTCAGTGGACACCGGCCACATAAGAGCCACTCTCAGGATAAGCAGCAAAAGGAACATTGCCCCAGTGGGCCAGAACAGTTGTCACGGGATGGGAAAGGGGCCATCTTGTAGCATCAGAGTAAATACAGCAAGATGAATGAAAGACACCTAGTATCTGGAGCATAATTTGAAATTCCCTGAGGACTCCCCAGAGGTATCAGAACAAGGCTGGCATTCCCATGGGAATTTTGGATACATTAAAGGGCAGGATGTTAAATTTGGCAATGAACGTGGATCTAGGACTCAAAAGAGTCCACAATATGCTCTACATGGAAACAGTGGGGAAAGGAATCCTGAAACTATTTCAGCGACTGCTCCAGCCAGTGACAAAAATATCCATTTTGTAGGGGACTTACATGCTACAGAGATATTTGTGAATCTGGGGATTCTTGAACATCTCTAGGAACGATCCCCAGATATGTTAAGGGTCCTCTGTAGCTCAGAGTACCTTGGCATCCAGGCCTTTGATCATCCTACAGGTACTTCTTCAAGGAATTGTAAAACTCTATGAAAAAGGTCCTGGAAGAAGCTCCCTTGGGGACACTGGGGAGAACCTGGAGAAGAAGGTGCCCCAATGGAGGAAGGCTGGGACTGCAAAAGCACCCCACCATGCTGCCTGGTCAGCAGATCCCAACTGAATATGAACTTCAGTGGACTTGCTCCGGTATTCACCCTCAACCACAACCCTCCTCCAGACCCTCAAAAGATCCATTTTTTAAACTTATCTAAATGGAAAAACCCTTGTAAGGATATAAGCAAGCTTTCATTTTGAGTTGTATTGAATTACTGAGGCAAGAGAGAACACACAAATTCTGAAATAGTGTCTCGTTGGGGAAAGTGAGTGTCCATTTTTTTATGACTTACAGGTGGGGCTCCAAGTTGGCTGATTTCTTAATCGGAGGGTCAATGGAAGCAAAGAAAGGTTCTCAGTAAGAGGCAAGCCTTTCTGAGGTTGTCACTGCAGAAATGGTGAGATGGTTGTTCCATTTCTCACTCCCAATAATAACAATAACAGCAACATAAAGTCTGTGCACTGTAGACAAGAACTAGAACAGCCACTCCTATCTATTATTCTACACTTTATTTTTCATCTTAGATTTTAAGTACACAGAAGATAGGTCTCGGCCTCTTTCTTTGTACATTGCCTAGAAAGCTACCATATGCATTTATGTATTTATCAGGGCTTTCAAGTTTAGTTTACAATGAATGTAGTTAGGATCAGCCCTGCCAAATCGTCTTTATTCATCTAAAGACATCGTCCATCTCTGCACGGATCTTTCAAAGGAGAAAGCAAGAAATTCTAGACTAAGTTGCTTCTTTAGGGCCCATCTAGCTTTAGGGATCTGTAGTAAAACATGGTACACCTTACAGCTCTGATATGTGCATAAAATGAAGAGCCTCCCCTGCAAACTTATTAGAGAAGGCAACCATGGGAACCAGGAACGGGGGCTCTGGATCTACTGCGACTCCAGAAGGCAGAGGGAAAAAAGGTGGAGAAGCAAGTGGCAATCAACACCAATATGGAGACCCAAGGTGCTTGCTTCCGCATCATCAACATCGACCCTTCCTTCCACCATCACCCAGGCAGGGACCCCTTTTCCTGCACACACCTCTCAACTTACCTGTTAACTTCTTCAGGACGTTTTCTCCTTTCCTTTTTTCCTTCCAGTTTTAGTGAATCTATTTCTTCCATATTAAATTATTTGGGGAGTTTGAGCTTGGGACATCTAGACCATGGAATTTGTATAATCTGTTTTTTAATGAGATCTTATAAGAACTTCAGACATCTCTATCCCATTCAGCTGGATCTTAAATCTAAGACAAGAATTTTTCTAGGGGCGCCTGGGTGGCTCAGTCGTTAAGCGTCTGCCTTTGGCTCGGGTCCTGATCCCAGGGTCCTGGGATCGAGCCCCACGTCAGGCTCGCTGCTCGCAGGAAGCCTGCTTCTCCCTCTCCCACTCCCCCTGCTTGTGTTCCCCTCTCGCTGTGTATCTCTCTGTCAAATAAATGAAATCTTTAAAAAAAAAAAAAGAATTTTTCTAAATCAGGGCACCTGGGTGGCTCAGTTGGTTAAGTGGCTGCCTTCAGCTCAGGTCATGATCCCAGGGTCCTGGGATCAAGTCCCACATCGAGCTCTTGGCTCAGTGGAGAGCCTACCTCTCCCTCTGCCTGCCACTCTCTGCTTCTGCTCTCTCAAATGAATAAAATCTTTAAAAAAAAAAAAAAAAGAATTTTTCTAAATCGATAAATAATGGATTGCTTATCCAGTATATAGTTAAAGAGAAAAATGTAATGATCTGTTTCCCTGGCTCACCACCCCAGGAAAGTCATCTGTCTCCAATGATGAGGTGAGGACACTGGACAAAAGGCCCAGCAGGAGTAAAGAATTAAACACTCAGCCAATCCTATATCATTTAAAAAGAAAAGGGGCTATGTTTTTAATGCTTCTGTGTTAATCACTCCTCAGGTTGGAGGGATGGATCCCCCAGCAGTACCATAGGCTTACCCTTTAATAGCTCAGGGCTTCAAGCTCATAAAAACCAACGGACTAGACACCACACAGTACAGTGAAGAAAATGCTTACTATATTTGCAAAAAGGAAAAATATGTAAATATGCCAATGTACCAATATCCTTGTTTCTGTGGAAGGATGTCAATAGGCAAGGACCCTGTGTTAACTACCTATGCAATGTTCATTTCCCTTCTTGCTTCCTTGCTAACAGAACTCCAATCTTGTGCAAAGGTCACTATGCCCAAACATAGGCAATGGATCAGGATTGGTCCTAGTCAGTCTTACAAGTTTAGTTTACTAGTCCCGTCCTTTGCTTTCTCAGCCCGCTTTGCAGCTGGGGGGGTGGGGGGCAGAGTGCCATTTGACTCAGAATTAAGCAGCAAGGCTTAAGAAGTTATTGGAAGGTGTGTTTCTGAAAAGGTTTGCTCTTCCTTGATGGAAAGGACTGATGCATATGGTGCTGCTCCTTCCCCTAAAATAAACAAGCAAACAAACTTAAACAAAAACCAGAGACATATTAGATGCAACCACACTATCGCTGAACCAACCCCAGCAGTGGTCACGTCCAGATTTTTTCAAGTGTGGGAAAAATAAACCATTATTTGCTTAAGCCATAGTATTCTCTTATTTGCAGTCAAAAACGTTCTTAAGGGATACAATTCCTCTTCTCACTTAAACTAAATGGTTCTAAACCAGTAAATGGAAAAGGCGCATCTCCTCTGAAGGAGGACAGCCAAACCTCAGCTCCTGATTCCCTGCCCTTCTTCAGTACGCCCAGCTCCTCCCACAGTGCTCGCAGAGCCAGCACGTGGGTGAGGAGGGTGCAAAATGTGAGGGGCAGCCAAAAAATTCAGTGATCAAGATAAGCAATACTTTGGGGGCGCCTGGGTGGCTCAGTCGGTTAAGCGACTGCCCTCGGCTCAGGTCATGATCCTGGGGTCCTGGGATCGAGCCTCGCATCAGGCTCCCTGCTCAGTGGAGAGTCTGCTTCCCCCCTCTCACTCCCCCTGTTTGTGTTCCTTCTCTCACTTTGTCTCTCTTTGTCAAATAAATAAAATCTTAAAAAAAAGATAAGCAATATTTTAAGGCAATCATGGTTGTTTTCCTTTTTTTTTTAACTGTGATAAAATACACATAATATCTACCATCTCCACCATTTTGAAGTGTACGGTAAGCAGTATTAAATGCATTCGTAGTGTTGTTTAACCATTAACACCATCCATCTCTAGAGTGTTTTCATCTTCCCAACTGACACTCTATACCCATTTAACAATAACTTCCTGTTCCTGTGTTCCCCCAGCCCCTGGCAATCACCATTCTACTCTGTCTCTGATTTCAACTATTCTTACTCTAAATATTTTACGTAAATGGAATGATATAATATTTGTCTTTTGTGACCAGCTTATTTCACTTCGCCTCAAGGTTCATCCATGTTGTAGCAATGTGTCAGAATTTCTTTCCTTTTTAAGGCCTAATAATTTTAATGCAATAGTTTTAAAAATCAAAAAGGATCCATATTACTGATTTGTCCTTTTTTTCAGGCTCCAATATGGCTCAGCAAAGCATTGTTACTGATCATGTCTTTACTTAAAATGTTGGTATTTTGTTCATCATGTACATTTTTGCACTCATTTTGATCTTTTTCCTATTTATTTTTTTGATGTAGTGTTCCATGACTCATTGTTTGCGTATAACACCTAGTGCTCCATTCAATACATGCCCTCTTCAAGACCCATCACCAGGCTGACCCATCCCCCCCCCACAGAACCCTCAGTTTGTTTCTCAGAGTCCATAGTCTCTCATGGTTCATCTCCCCCTCCAATTTCCCCCCCTTCATTTTTCCCTTCCTACTATCTTCTTCTTTTTTTTTTAACATATAGTGTATTATTTGTTTCAGAGGTACAGGTACAGTCTTATACAATTCACAGCGCTCACCATAGCACATACCCTCCCCAATGTCTATCACCCAGGCACCCCATCCCTCCCACCCCCCACCACTCCAGCAACCCTCAGTTTGTTCCCTGAGATTATGAATTCCTCATATCAGTGAGGTCATATGATACATGTCTTTCTCTGATTGACTTATTTCGCTTAGCATAATACCCTCTAGTTCCATCCACATCGTTGCAAATGGCAAGATTTCGGGTTTTTTTGATGGC
This sequence comes from Halichoerus grypus, assembly GCF_964656455.1. NCBI lineage: Eukaryota > Metazoa > Chordata > Mammalia > Carnivora > Phocidae > Halichoerus > Halichoerus grypus. Next base: position 65,725,769 of record NC_135714.1, read on the forward strand.
TGCATAATATTCCATTGTATATATATACCACATCTTCTTTATCCATGCATGTGTTGATGGACATCTTGGCTTTTTCCATAGTTTGGCTATTGTGGACATTGTTGCTATAAACATTGGGGTACACGTACCCCTTCAGATGTATCTGAATACAATGTATCAGATACAAATGTATCTTTGGGGTAAATACCCAGTAGTGCAATTGCTGGGTCATAGGGTAGCTCTATTTTCAACTTTTTGAGGAACCTCCATACTGTTTTCCAGAGTGGCTGCACCAGCTTGCATTCCCACCAACAGTGTAGGAGGGTTCCCCTTTGTCCGCATCCTCACCACCATCTGTCAGTTTCCTGACTTGTTAATTTTAGCCATTCTGACTGGTGTGAGGTGGTATCTCATTGAGGTTTTGATTTGGATTTCCCTGATGCCAAGCGATGTTGAGCACTTTTTCATGTGTCTGTTGGCCATTTGGAGGTCTTCTTTGGAAAAATGTCTGTTCATGTCTTCTGCCCATTTCTTGATTGGATTATTTGTTCTTTGGGTGTTGAGTTTCATAAGTTCTTTATAGATTTTGGATACTAGCCCTTTATCTGATATGTCATTTGCAAATATCTTCTCCCATTCTGTCGGTTATCTTTTGGTTTTGTTGATTGTTTCTTTTGCTGTGCAAAAGCTTTTTATCTTGATGAAGTCCCAATAGTTCATTTTTGCCCTTGCTTCCCTTGCCTTTGGTGATGTTTCTAGGAAGAAGTTGCTGCGGCTGAGGTAAAAGAGGTTGCTGCCTGTGTTCTCCTCTAGGATTTTGATGGACTCCTGTCTCACATTGAGGTCTTTCATCCATTTTGAGTCTATTTTTGTGTGTGGTGTAAGCAAATGGTCCAGTTTCATTCTTCTGCATGTGGCTGTCCCATATTCCCAACACTATTTGTTGAAGAGAATTTTTTCCATTGGACATTCTTTCCTGCTTTGTCGAAGATTAGTTGACCATAGAATTGAGGGTCCATTTCTGGGCTCTGTATTCTGTTCCATTGATCTATGTGTCTGTTTTTGTGCCAGTACCATACTGTCTTGATGATGACAGCTTTGTAATAGAGCTTGAAGTCCGGAATTGTGATGCCACCAGCTTTGCTTTTCTTTCTCAACATTCCTCTGGCTATTCGGGGACATTTCGGGTTCCATACAAATTTTAGGATTATTTGTTCTATTTCTTTGAAAAAAGTGGATGGTATTTTGATAGGGATTGCATTAAATGTGTAGATTACTCTAGGTAGCATTGACATCTTCACAATATTTGTTCTTCCAATCCATGAGCATGGAACGTTTTTCCATTTCTTTGTGTCTTCCTCAATTTCTTTCATGAATATCTTATAGTTTTCTGAGTACAGATTCTTTGCCTCTTTGGTTAGACTTATTCCTAAGTATCTTATGGTTTTGGGTGCAATTAAAATGGGATCGACTCCTTAATTTCTCTTTCTTCTGTCTTGTTGTTGGTGTATAGGAATGCCACTGATTTCTGTGCCTTGATTTTATATCCTGCCACTTTACTGAATTCCTGTATGAGTTCTAGCAGTTTTGGGGTGGAGTCTTTTGGGTTTTCCACATAAAGTATCATATCATCTGCAAACAGTGAGAGTTTGACTTCTTCTTTGCCGATTCGGATGTCTTTTATTTCTTTTTGTTGTCTGATTGCTGAGGCTAGGACTTCTAATACTATGTTGAATAGCAGTGGTGGTAGTGGACATCCCTGCCATATTCCTGACCTTAGGGGGAAAGCTTTCAGTTTTTCCCCACTGAGAATGATATTCGCTGTGGGTTTTTCATAGATGGCTTTTATGATATTGAGGTATGTACCCTCTATCCCTACACTGTGAAGAGTTTTAATCAAGAAAGGATGCTGTACTTTGTCAAATGCTTTTTCTGCATCTATTGAGAGGATCATATGGTTCTTGTTCTTTCTTTTATTAATGTATTGTTTCACATTGATTGATTTGTGGATGTTGAACCAACCTTGAAGCCCAGGATAAATCCCACTTGGTCATGGTGAATAATCCTTTTAATGTACTGTTGGATCCTATTGGCTAGTATTTTGGTGAGAATTTTTGCATCCATGTTCATCAGGGATATTGGCCTGTAATTATCCTTTTTGATGGGGTCTTTGTCTGATTTTGGGATCAAGGTAATGCTGGCCTCATAAAATGAGTTTGGGAGTTTTCCTTTCATTTCTATTTTTTGGAACAGTTTCAGAAGAATAGGTATTAATTCTTCTTGAAATGTTTGGTAGAATTCCCCTGGGAAGCCATCTGGCCCTGGGCTCTTGTCTGTTGGGAGATTTTTGATTACTGCTTCGGGTATATCAATCTTATTAATTCTTTCAAAGAACCAGCTCCTAGTTTTGTTGATCTGTTCTACTGTTCTTTTGGTTTCTATTTCATTGATTTCTGCTCTGATCTTTATTATTTCTCTTCTCCTGCTGGGTTTAGGCTTTATTTGCTCTTCTTTCTCCAGCTTCTTTAGGTGTAGGGTTAGGTTGTGTATTTGAGACCTTTCTTGTTTCTTGAGAAAGGCTTGTATTGCTATATACTTTCCTCTTAGGACCGCCTTTGCTGTATCCCAAAGATTTGGAACAGTTGTGTTTTCATTTTCATTTGTTTCCATGAATTTTTTTAATTCTTCTTTAATTTCCTGGTTGACCCATTCATTCTTTAGTAGGATGCTCTTTAGCCTCCATGTATTTGAGTTCTTTCTGACTTTCCTCTTGTGATTGAGTTTTAGTTTCAAAGCATTGTAGTCCAAAAATATGCAGGGAATGATCCCAATCTTTTGGTACCGGTGAGACCTGATTTATGACCTAGGATGTGATCTATTCTGGAGAATGTTCCATGGGCACTAGAGAAGAATGTGTATTCTGTTGCTTTGGGATGGAATGTTCTGAATATATCTGTGAAGTCCATTTGGTCCAGTGTGTCATTTAAAGTCTTTATTTCCTTGTTGATCTTTTGCTTAGATGATCTGTCCATTTCAGGGAGGGGGGTGTTAAAGTCCCCTACTATTATTGTATTGCTATCAATGTATTTCTTTGATTTTGTTATTAATTAGCTTATATAGTTGGCTGCTCCCATGTTAGGGGCATAGATATTTACAATTGTTAGATCTTCTTGTTGGATAGACCCTTTAAGTAGGATATAGTGTCCTTCCTCATCTCTTATTACAATCTTTGGTTTAAAATCTAATTTGTCTCATACAAGGATTGCCACCCCAGCTTTCTTTTGGTGTCCATTAGCATGGTAAATGGTTTTCCACCCCCTCACTTTCAATCTGGAGGTGTCTTTGGGTCTAAAATGAGTCTCTTGCAGACAGCATATTGATGGGTCTTGTTTTTTTATCCAATCTGATACCCTCTGTCTTTTGATTGGGGCATTTAGCCCATTTACATTCAGGGTAACTATTGAAAGACATGAATTTAGTGCCACTGTATTGCCTGTAAGGTGACTGTTACTGTATATTGTCTGTGTTGGTTTTAGGCTCTCTCTTTGCATAGAGGACCCCTTTCAATATTTCTTGTAGGGCTGGTTTCGTGTTTGCAAATTCTTTTAGTTTTTGTTTGTCCTGGAAGCTTTTTATCTCTCCTTCTATTTTCAATGACAGCCTAGCTGGATATAGTATTCTTGGCTGCACAGTTTTCTCATTTAGGGCTCTGAATATATCATGCCAGTCCTTTCTGGCCTGCCAGGTCTCTGTGGATAGGTCTGTTGCCAATCTGATGTTTCTACCATTGTAGGTTACAGACCTCTTGTCCCAAGCTGCTTTCAGGATTTTCTCTTTGTCTCTGAGACTGGTAAGTTTTACTATTACATGTTGGGGTGTTGACCTATTTTTATTGATTTTGAGGGGGGGGGTCTGTGCCTCCTGGATTTTGATGCCTGTTTCCTTCCCCAAATTAGGGAAGTTCTCTGCTATAATTTGCTCCAATATACCTTCTGCCCCTCTCTCTCTTTCTTCTTTTTCTGGCATCCCAATTATTCTAATATTGTTTCATCTTGTGGTATCACTTAGCTCTCGAATTCTGCCCTCGTGATCTAGTAGTTGTTTCTCTCTCTTTTTCTCAGCTTCTTTATTCTCCATCATTTGGTCTTCTATATCACAAATTCTCTCTTCTGCCTCATTTATCCTAGCAGTTAGAGCCTCCATTTTTTATGGCACCTCATTAATAGCCTTTTTGATTTCAACTCGGTTAGATTTTAGTTCTTTTATTTCTCCAGAAAGCATTTCTCTAGTATCTTCCATGCTTTTTCCAAGCCCAGCTAGTATCTTTATAATCGTCATTCTGAACTCTAGTTCCGACATTTTACTAATGTCCGTATAGATTAGGTCCCTGGCAGTCGGTATTGCCTCTTGTTCTTTTTTTTTGAGGTAAGTTTTTCCATCTTGTCATTTTGTCCAGAGGAGAATAGATGAATGAGAGATCAAAATGCTAACAGGGTAACAACGACCCCAGAAAAATATACACTAAACAAATCAGAAGAGACCCAAAACCCGGGGAAAAGAAAGGGAAAGAAAAGAAAAAGAAAAAAAGGATATGATCAAATATGATCAGGCTGGTGAATAGATCAGTGCCACACACTAGATTTTGGGTGTATTTTGGTCTTTTAGAGGAAAGTGCCTCCCAAAATTTTAAAGAAAGAAGAACTTATATATGTACAAAAATAAAGGTAAATACAAAAGGATGGAATATGACTGTAAAGATGAAAATTATAAAAGATTTTATAAAAGCAATTGATAAGAGGTTGGTTGAAAAAAGAAAGAAGAGAAATTAAAAAAAAAAAAAGGGAGAGAATGTGATCAGGCAGGAGACTAGAACAAAGCCATACACTAGAGATTTAGGGCATATTTTGGTCTGTTAGAAGAAACTGTATCCCCAAATTTTAAAGCGAGAACAACTTATATATATATGTATATATATATATATATACCAAAAATAAGGTTAATACTATGAAGGGATAGAATATGACTCTAAAAATGAAAAATAAAAAATATTTTTCAAAAAGGGATTGATAAGATGTTGGTTGAAAAAGGGAAAAAGAAAAACTCAAAAAAAACAAGGAAAAGAAAATAAAAAAAAATAATAACTTTGAAAGACTAAAGAATCCTGGGGAAAAAACCATGAATTCTATGTGCAGTATTCCCCTACCGCTGGAGTTCTGCCGTTCTCATTGATCGGTAAACTTGGTCTTGGCTGGCTGTTCTTGCTGATCTTCTTGGGGAGGGGCCTGTTGCCGTGGTTCCCAAATGTCTTTGCCGGAGGCGGAATTGCCCCGCCCTTGCTGGGTCTGGGCTAAGTAATCTGCTTGGTTTGCTCTCCGGAGCTTTTGTTCCCTGCAAGCTGTCCCTACAGCTTTGGAGGCCGAGAGTGAAAATGGCGGCCTCCCAGTCTCCGCCCTGGAGGAGCCGATAACTCAGGCCCCGCTCCTCAGTGAGCCCCAAGAGAAAAGCAGTCAGTCACTCCCGTCTCCCTGGTCTCCGGCCGCACTCCGTGCTCAACCGGCCTGTGACCGAGCGTTTCTATCTCTGGCACCCGACCCCATGTGGAGTCTCCAAACCCAGCAGAGTCCTACAGTGCGCTCCCGCGCCGCTCCTCCCGGGGGAGGAAGGAGAGTCTCCCCGGATCTGCCGCTTGTTGGGTCCCTGCTGGAGGAGCAGTGGCCCGGCTGTGCCACAGATCACGGTTTATGGAAACCCCGAGCTGAGAGCCCGCGCCTAGACTCTGTCTCTGCAGCCAGCTTCCCCACTCTGATACCTGGGAACTCTGCCACACTCAGGCACCCCCGGTCCTTCTGTGACCCCGAGGGTCCTGAGACCACACTGTCCCAGCGAGGGTCCCACCCCCCCGCTTAGCCACTGGAGCGACGTCCCTCAGCGGAGCGGACTTCTAAAATTTCCGATTTTGTGCTCCACGGCTCTATCACTTGCCAGTAGCAGCCAACGGAGGCCCCCTCCCCCGCCGTCTATCCTCCCGAATATCGCCTTGGATTCACTCCTCCGCACGTCCTACCTTCCAGAAAGTGGTCGCTTTTCTGTTCAGAGAGTTGCTGCTCTTCTTTTCTTTGATCTCCTGTTGAGTTCGTAGGTGTTCAGAATGGTTTGATCCCTATCTAGCTGAATTCCTGGGACCAGGCGAAATTTAGGTCTCCTACTCCACCGCCATCTTGCTCCTCCTCCACTCATTTTGATTTTTTAAACATATTAACATATGATTCACCTTAATTACTGAGTGTTTTTGGCACCCCCTCTTTCATTTTGTGCCCAAGGTGAATGCCCCACTCATCTCACCCTTGTCCCAACCCCGGCACTGCTCCACCAACAAATAAACATGCCATATAATGTCAGGCAGTGCTTGTATTAGCCTGTGTTTTTATTCTGATGTTTTTTGTTTGTTTTTTAAGTAAATGCTACCCCCAACATGGGGATCAAACTCATGACCCCAAGATCAAGAGTCGCATGCTGTACCTAATGAGCCAACCAGTCACCCCCTTCCCTTCTGGACTTTCCCTCCCCAGCCCCACCCCTAACCCCAGGTCTTACTGACTCCAAGGAAACTACCCCTTTCATAGCTAGCCAATTCCTAGAGATACTAAATAACCTGCCTTCCTGTGAATCTCTCATATGCATACCAACCAATCCAAGCCCATATCCCAACCACCTAACTCAGGTCACCACCCCTGCCCTAATCACCCCACAGCCAGGTACCAGACAACTAGGGACAGCCCCAATGTTGAGAGCCCACCAAAATTATTGAAACTGGCCAATCCTAAACCTGCCTATCCTGCCTTTCCTCTTCCTTGCCATGGAAACCACAGCAATGTCTCTCGCCCATGATTCCCCCTCTCGCCCTGCCTCCTGACTGACCCCAGGGCTTCCCCATGCGGCCCTGCAGGGCATGGTGTGACCCCTCTTCTTGGGAACTGTGAGTAACAAACTGTCTTGACAATGGCAATCATCTCCTGATCTGTTGGCCTCATCACCCCTGAATAATAGTAAAACCTGCATTATAAACCAGGACTCTGGGAAGGTGATATGGAGAGAAGGAGGATGCTGCTTTAGGTAGGTGGTCTGGAAGGCATCTCTGAAGAGATGTCTTTTGAGCAGAAACCTGAAGGCAGGGAGGAAGAGAAAGGAAAATATCCTGACTAGATAATTTGCTCATTTCTGAATCACCTCTCCCTCCTTTCCTCATGATTTTTCCAGCACCATTTTCTTCTGTTTTTCTCTTGCCTTTCTGACCATGCTGCGCATGCTCCTCACTGCCTCCCTGGGGCTTCCAAGGAGCCTCGTCTCCTCCGAGTCTCTGAGGTCTCTGGAATCAGGAATATTTTAGGTGCCGACTCCTCCCTGCAGGCAGTTCCACTTACTGGCCTTCCTACAGATAATTCAAACTTATCCTATCTAAAACCAAATTGATTATCTTCTCCCCAACCTTACCCAGACATGGAACTTCCAATACTTTCCACATGCATTATCAAAGTGTCACAATTGGTCACTTTTCCTCCAGTCTCTCCATAGCCTGCTCATGCTCTACAGCGGCTGCCAGAGGGTTCTTAATATGGCATTTTCCTGCCTAATAAATTCAATGGTTTCCCATTGTCTGCAACATAAAGTCCAAATTTCTGAGCCCCAACCTAGCATTCCAGCTTCATCTCCAGTGATAACCACCACCCCCCCCAGTCTCAAACCTTTGCCCCACCAGGCTAACAGTCCCCAAAGCCCAAAGTTCAATGAGCTCTTTGACTACAACAATCTTCAACTCCAATGTAGCCACAGATTCTGATAGCCATTCTCTGAATATTTTAGTATAGTCTTCCTACCAAAGAAAGACATGTTTACTGTAGAAAATTTTAAAATTAAAGAAAATCCTAATGAATAAAATTGAAATCACTGCCTATAATCCTACCACCGACTCTCCATTTACAAGTACTAACTGAGTATCTACTAGGTGCGAAGAATAAGATAGAGCTAGATACAGAGAGAGTATAAACTCTTGAAGATGTTTGAATAAAACCCGGAGAGAAAGAGAGACTTTTCACAAGCTGTTCCCTCTGCCTGCAATGTCCTTCACCCCTTTGCCATGTGGCAAACTTCTCTTACCCTTAAAACCCAACTCAAGCCTCTCCTCCTTTATGAACCTTTCCTAATTGCCCCCAGAGTGAGCTAATTACCACCTGATTTTGTCCTTCTGTACCCTGTATATTTCATCCATGTTAGCCCCTGTCGCACACTTTAAAGGGTCTCACTGGGTGTCTGTCTCCTCTTCCAGCCTATGGAACTTTGAGGCTGGGAACCATGGTGACCATATCCCGCCCTGATACACAGCAGGCCCTTAAAAACAAACATTACTAAAACACACTTCACAGGGCTTCTCTCAAGTCAGAAAAACACAGGTGGTTTCAGTAACTGAAACTCCATTTGACAAAAGCTTTATGTATTTTCCAAACACCTCTTTTTATCTTAGAACATTTCCCCAGGTCATGTTTTAAATGCAAGAACATATATAATTCATTTTAATGGGACATGTGACACGATAAGCAAGTTACTAGACACCAAAACAAATTAGAAGAGTCATTGGGTACACTTTGTCCTCCCACTGAGCCTGCAAAAAGTATTTAGCCTGTCCTTCCTACTAAACTCTCTGCCAGCTTCAAAGCATTTAAAATAATCAATTAGCTAATCCTTGCAACACCTCTCTGGGCTTAGCTGGTGCTCTCATAACATTTTAGAGATATGGTTTAAAGCAGACGGAAACCAGAAATGATGACCCTAGAAAGCAGTTGGATTAACCCAAGGATGCATAGCATCTGAGCAGTCAGCAGCCTACAGCTCGGGGCTAAGACGCCCGCCCGCCCACCTGCAGAAGACTTTCACGTCACCAGGGACCCCCTGTGTCTAGCACTCGCCATTTGAAGAAGAAAGATCTGAAAATTCCACAGATTGGAGTTAAGATGATGAGAGCAGCCAGGACCATTGGTGTGAGACAAAGTGTCCTTTAGATAAGCAGGAACTCGTGGGGCACAAGGGAAGAGGAGATCCATAGAACTTGAAACTCGAAGATCAGCAACACAAAGTGTAGAGGAACTAAACACCACTGCTTGGTAACTGCTCACCTCATCAGTGAGGGAGTTATTCAGTGTAAGTTGAGGGGAAACTAAAACATTATATATATACATATATATTTTTATTTATTTAAACTAATATGACAATTAACATTTTGGAATACTCATACATATTCTTATAACAATTCTGTGAAGTAGGTAATATTATCCCCACTTTATTTCTTTTTAAACATTTATTTTAGAGAGAGAGTCTTAAGCAGATGCCACTCTAAGTGCAACACGGGGCTCGATCTCACAACCCTGAGATCAGACCTGAGCCAAAACCAGGAGTCAGTCACTTAGCTGACTGTGCCACCCAGGTACCCCTATCCCCACTGTAAATTTGAGAAAGCTGAGGCTCAGAGTGATTAAATAATTCCCAGTTAACAAGTGATGGGAATGTATTCAAACCCAAATCAGTCTCATGCCAAATGGAAGATGACCACTATACCATACTGCCTCCTAGTAATACAGGCATTTATTATATTATCCTATCTGCCAGGGCCCCAGCAAGACACAGATGGTATATTCCAATGGAATAACTTGAGGAAAGTTTAACAAAGGGCCTGTCTACAGTGGGGCGGGCAGGAGGCAGGAAACCTCAAGGGACAATGCAGTTGGTTATTGGTGGTCTCTGTTAATACCCATAAGCCTGAAAGGGCAAGGGGGCTGCTGGAATTTGGAAACAAAGAAACGGTGTGGAGAGGGACAGTTCACAGAAAACATAAGTCTGTCCAGAAATGCAGCCAATGCACTGGACATTACAAAGAGAAGGGAGGGGTGATGAACGCACAGGCCCCTCCCTCCCTCTGGTCCCCGCCAACGTTTCCACTGGCCAAATCAACCTAGAGCCAGAGGATGAGGTAGCCTGCTGAAGTTGTCCAACTGCCAGGGCACAGAACAAGGTAGGAAAAGCTGAAGAGTGGCTCTGAAAAAGGAAACAGACTGACCAAACATGAATTTAAAGAAGAATCATTGCATCATGAAATTTCGTCAGAGTCACAAGAAGAGGCATAGAAAGGTATATTTGTCCAAAGGATAATGGTAGGAGGTGGGGAGAGAGAAAATTCGGCAAAAAACACAATAAAAATCACACTTTAAGACTATAGAAAAATATAATATTATGTCCTTAAATTTTTACTTTCTAATAAATTAAGAAAAATCAACTATGACTCTAAGTATGCTTGATTTTTTTCTTTACTTGACCTGATGGCTTGATGGCTTAAAGGAAAAGCAAAGAATTAAACTACACTATCCAGGAAAAAGAAATTGGGCTGGAAAAGCAGCCAATTTCTGCCAATCCTTCTTCCCCATATGTCCTAGGGAATAATAGAAGGCTCAGGAAGTACCCAAGCACATGGTCTAAACTCCCTTTTGGAGGTGAATAAAATCATGGGAACTGAAGAAGAAAGAACAGAGAGAGAAACCAACAGTGGAATATAGCAACAAATGAACAAATAACAAAGTCCTTTTATTAGAATACCAGCCAAGAGATCTGCAATTCATTGAATTCAGTGAACAGGTACCATATATTGAAAAGATACCTATACCTATAAATTCTTCTTTCAAGTTTCACTATATTGAATTTCTGTGTAATGAAGAATAACTACCATTAAAGAAGAAATGGACATTGAAACAAAAAAATTATAAAATAATATTTAAATTGAGAGTAAATACAGACACCAACACCAGCCCATTATTCCTTCTCAAATAACTCTCAATATTCAGAGGCAGAGTCCACTGCCTTGAACAAATTATGCAACCTACACAGAGGGCAGAACTCAATTTAAAAGCAAACATGGGAAGATTGTGACACATCTTCATGTGTTTTTGGCCAGTGATTGCACAAAAATTGAAGCAAGGCAGTCGAATCCCATGGATTCTCCCCCTGATGCACCCCCTGGTCTAAAAGATGCCCCACCTATGGCAGAATCTTGGCACTATCACCATACACATCTGTTAGTCATTACAGGAACAGGGCTGGCTGGGTTATCAAATAGCAATGCCCAGAGTTCTTGGATTCACAGTCCTAAGGAAAAAGACCTATACCCAATCAGCAAGCCCTTTAAAATGCAGACCCTGTTCCAAGGCTTTGCCTCACAAAGGCTGCTGCAGACTTAGCCTCCGGTGTAACTACTAGGTCAAGGAAGACCATCTCCGAGTCACAGAGCTCAAGGGGAAAGTCCAAATCCCGCACTTGACAGGTGAAAGGAAACAGAGCCCTAAAGGACTAAGGTGTAAAGCATTCCACACCAAGGAGAAATTTGCCACTTTTTTTCTCTTCTAGCAGAGCTTTACATCTTTAAGGCCAAAACACTGCACCTAGCACAATGGCGAAAGTAAATAAGGTAACCTCCATGGTTACTCAAAAAAGTAATGATCCACTTCCATACACTTAGGGTATAAAAAGAGAACCGTCATCCCGAGCAAGCCTGGGGCAGGAGCTGAGCCAGAAATGGAAATAAGTATGTGGCAAAAGGCAAAATCTGAATGAATATAGAGAGATAGAAATAAGATGGACAGCAGCTGAGTTTAAGGCCTTGGATAAGTCCTTCACAGTTAAATGTCTATGATTTACTTTAAAATCTTCAGTACAGATGATGGAACACAATAATGTGTTCGTTGGCTTAAGCTTTACTCAAGGGGCAGTCAGGTGTCCTAATCAGGAACCCCCAGTCTTTGGGTGAAAGCCCACATACCACAGGGACTCTGCTACTCGCACTCAGGTATTCATATCTTGGTCCTCACCTGTGCATTTGCTAGTGAGTATAGAGTTCAGAAATAGAGCTCTGCTGGTGAAATTAGCATCTTAATCAGTACCACGGTTGTAGGAACAGGCTCTCACTGGTGAAGAGTAGTATTCAAGAAAATGTGGGATGGTGAAAATATCTGCCACATTTCCCACCCTTGCATGAACAGCATAAAAAATGGATTGAGGCCTGTAAACCATAAGCTTCAGGGTGAGGCTTCCTACCAAAATGCTCCTGTGCCCTTCTCTACATCCACAGAAATGCAAGCAGAAAGGGAGAAGGCTGCTAAGGAGAGAAAGACAAATGAACACTTCAGGACAGAGATGAGGTGAGGCTTTCCTTTTGAAGCAGAAGTTCTTACCTAGGCAAACATTCATTTAAAAAAAAAAAAAGATTTATTTATTTTAGAGGGAGGGGAGGGGAGGGGAGGGGCAGAGAGAGAGGGAGAGAATCTTAAGCATACTCCCCACTGAGCGTAGAGTCAGACCCAGGGCTCGATTTCACGACCCTGAGATCATGACCAGAGCCGAAACCAAGAGTGGGAGGCTCAACCTACTGAGCCACCCAGGTGCCCCACAAACATCAATCTTTAAGGTCTTGAATGCATTTCTTTCAAACATATACTGTATTGGGCGCCTGGGTGGCTCAGTCGGTTAAGCATCTGCCTTCGGTTCAGGTCATGATCCTAGGGTGCTGGGATCGAGCCCCACATTGGACTCCCTGCTCAGCAGGGAGCCTGCTTCTCTCTCTCCGACTCCCCGCTGTCTCTCTCTCTGTCAAATGAATAAATAAAATCTTAAATATATATATATATATATATATATATATATATATATATATATAACATACTGTATAGAGTGACTATTGGTTACCCTAAAGCCTACATGGTCCTTAAAAAAAAAAAATTTAAAGGAGACCAAATGCTTATCCACCCCCACCCCTTACCCCACACAGAAATACATTACTCAGCCACAAACATGAGATCCCCCCAGTTTCTTCTCTGCATTTCACTGGATAGTTTACTTTATCTGTTTCACTGTTCAATTTCATATGTTAGCACACTGTAGCAACCTGTTGATAAATACCTGCCCTGCAGTGCTTCTAGATTAAATTTTTTCAACATACCTCTTGAGATTTTTAACCATTTCCATTTAAATAATTTTCAGGTTTTTGCAAAGCCTCATTTTTAAGCATCTCCAACATATGGGGGTTAGTCTGACACCTCAAATATCTTAGTGAATTATTTTAGTATTAAATTATATGTCACTTTTCATACAGTATGTCCATTTTCCATAAACTCCCCAGCTAAGCGCTTTTCCAACTCTATACTAAACAACGAGGAAGAAGTCATCACAAATCAATGGACAGTAACACTGGCGACTGCTGAGGTCCTGCAACATTAAATACCAAAGATGAAGCAGCCAATTGTGTAGACCCAACCGAGGTTTCTTTGCATAATCCATTAATGAAATGAGACTGCTGAATTAGAAGAAGTTGGGCAAACCTGACCCAGATTCTTAAAGTAAGGGTAGTTGCCCTAGATGTCTGTCAAGATTGTGCATCGGAGTGTATTCTTAATCAGTGAGCAATCAAAACAAATATTTCACTCCGCTTCATAAATCTATGCCGTGTGATTGCATCTGACACATCTAGGAGAAGATAATCCCTTACAGTTCACTTCCTCTTGTTTCTAAATGTTAACTTGCGTTGACTTAAACAGGCCTCTCCAGTCGGCCCTGTGTTAGAGAGATATGTGGAGGGAGGGTGAAGCAAGAATTCCTTTTTTTTTTTCTTTTTTAGATTTTATTTATTTATTTGACAGAGAGAGACACAGTGAGAGAGGGAACACAAGCAGGGGGAGCGGGAGAGGGAGAAGCAGACTTCCCACTGAGCAAGGAGCCCGACGCGGGGCTGGATCCCAGGACCCTGGGATCATGACCTGAGCGGAAGGCAGACGCTTAACGACTGAGCCACCCAGGTGCCCCTGAAGCAAGAATTCCTAACTGATCTTTGGAACCAGGACTGAGACTGCCAGAGTTGGCTGGGTTCTCCCAAATTAGCACAGGAAGAAATTAACATGGGATATTTTTCAACAGATAAAAACAGTATCGGTATGTATATATCAATGTTGTTTATGTCAACATTGTTGGCAGTAGCCAAATAAGAGGAGGAGCAAATGGGAATCTTCTCAATCCCCATCAATAGGGGGATGATTGAGTAAATTATTGTCCATTCATTCATGGACTATTCTGCAATGAGAGAAGTGATATAGCACAGAATTTAGGAGCACAGAGTGTAGAATCAGACCGCCTGAGTTTCTCATTCTACCAGGTCTAATCTGCGTGACTCTCACAAATTACTCCATTTATCTAGGCCTCCATTTTCTCAAATGGAAAATGCTAATGATAACAGCACCTACCTCAAAGGGTTGACAAAGGGATTAAATAAAGTATCTGCAAGAGTGATTTGGACATAGTAAGCACTCAATAAAAGAAGCTAATAATAAAAGAATTCCTTGTCTAGTTAGAGCTCATAACTGAATGGAATGGATGTTCTTGGCAGAGTAATGTTCATAGTAAGATAATGTTAAAAAGTGACCTTATGGGGAGCCTGGGTGGCTCAGATGGTTAAGCGTCTGCCTTTGGCTCAGGTCATGATCCCAGGGTCCTGGGATCGAGTCCCGCATTGGGCTCCCTGCATCTTGGGAGCCTGCTTCTCCCTCTGCCTCTCTCTCTCTCTCTCTCTGTCTCTCATGAATAAATAAATAAAATCTTTAAATAAAAAAAAAGTGACCTTATGTATCTATATATATTTGCCTAGCACAGGAAAAGGTATAGAAGGATACACCCATTAGAAGGAGAGAAAAAGAGAATAAACTTTTTCTTTATATACTTCGTGTTGATTTATTCTAATAAGGATGAATTACTGATATCATTTGTTATATCCAGTGAAGTAAGAAAATATGTGTGTTAATGCCCAAGAATGTGTTTAGATACTTAAAGTCAGCAGATATTTGGCTTTGGGTCCACACATGGAAACCAACACTGGGGTGGGGGGAAAAGCACAGCAGTTTAACAGGCCAGGCCTGACTCAGTATCTCCTTCTTCACTCTTCATCCACATAGCTGACCTGGGAACCCCGGCAGGATACTGACTGTTGGTCATTAATGGTCGGTGCCCACAGATGTTATAGGAATGGACAGTTCCATCCCAGAGGGCACTGATTTTGCACATGTCGGTGGAGACAGACTAGGTTAATACCCCAGAGCCTTCAGCCACGAAGGTTTCTTTCTCTTTCACATTCCATCTCCAGATGGCATGTCCTGCCACAGCTCCGTGCTAGGCTTCGCCGGAACCCAAGCTGATGGCCTTGAGCCTTCAGCAGCTGCAACATTGCTGAGCTCATAGCAGAAGAAAGAGAGAGGGGCACTTGGGTGGCTCAGTTGGTGAAGCGTCTGCCTTTGGCTCAGGTCATGATCCCAGGGTCCTGGGATCGAACCCCACATCGGGCTCCCTGCTCAGCCAGGAGCCTGCTTCTCCCTCTCCCTCTCCCTCTGCCTCCTTCTCTCTCTGTCTGCCTCTCCCCCTGCTTGCACATGCACGTGTTTTCTCTGTCAAATAAATAAATAAAATCTTTAAAAAAAAAAAAGAAGAAGAAGAAGAAGAAGAAGAGAGAGAGAATGGAGAGCTACCCGTTGCCTCTTCAAGCTTTGCCTGGAAATGACTCATTTCTTCTGCTCCCATTTCATTTGCCAAAGAAAATCAATCACTTGGGTGTGCATGAATTCAACAGCATGAAGATATGGAATCTTCCATCAGGGAGGGCACTAATGTGAATGAAAAGTACTCTAATCACCGCTTGTGTTTCTCCATTATTCTGGGTTATTCACAGAATGTCCTTCTTCTCTTCTTTAAAAGAGATTTACAGTCCCTTATCTGAAACCCTTGGGGCTAGACGCATTTCAGAATTCAGAATTTTTCAGATTTTATGCAACTGTTATTAGGAATACACCAAATGGGATCTGGGGAGCACCTTATATTACTATTCCTGAAGCAAACACATCAATATCCACATTAACTGGGATAAATAAGCCTAAACTTCTATCAATTTAGATCTGGGTATTTTCACCAAATAAGTTTGCATAACTTAATTTTTAAAAAATAGGATTTTCAGA